>NC_080052.1:31160325-31460325 GCF_026212465.1 Amaranthus tricolor | reverse complement strand
AGTATACTCCGCGTCCTTGTTTCCCCTTCCGCGACGTACACATGTCTGGATCGTGGAGGCCCCATATCTGACGGGGGCTCCGGACGACGTGGAGGGTAGTTTCTTTCCCTCCTCAATGCTTGTTCCTCTCTGTTTCTCGAGGATTGATTGGTAATGGGGTTCTTCTTATCAGACCTCCGTTTTTTAGGATCATGGGCCTGACATATTTCGGAGGCCGTGACATAACTTTGGCATTGCTTCATGGCCTCCGCGTATGTCTTCACTTGACTTTCGACCAACTGGAACTTCAGCCGTTGGGCCTTCATTCCGTTGATCAGGGCGTTTAATGCAACCGATTCTTCCAAATCGGTTACCTCCAGCACCGCCTCATGAAACTTTTTTAGATAGGATGATATGGACTCTCCTTCTAATTGCGTGATGCTGAGTAGATGGAAATTTGATTTCTCCTGCCTTCTGGAAGCTATAAAGTGGCCCAGGAACTTCTCTTCCAGTTGGGCAAAGTTGTGTATACTTCCTCCTGGAAGGGAGGTATACCATGTCAGTGCTACTCCCGTAAGAGTAGTCGGGAAGAACTTGCACCACAACAACGGGTCATTAGTATACAGCAACATCAAGTTTTTGTAGGCCATCAGATGTTCCTCCGGGCAGGACGTTCCATCGAAGGCCGCCATGTTCGGAATCTTTATCTTCCCATTACTGGGGGTATTTAGTATCACCGGGGCCAATGGAGAGATTATGGGTACAAGTTTTCCAGAAAGGCTACTTTTGCCGGCCTCATTCCTCGGCATGGTGATGCGGCGGCTAGACTCCGCGGCTTGGGCTTGCTTTCTTTCTTCCCTCCTTTTATCCACCAATGATTGGACGCTTTCAGACGTCTTTTGTTTCTTACTTTCTAGGAAGGTGCGGACATCTCGAGAGGCGGTTTTAGATTCGCCATCCTGCAGATCTGTTTTGCTGAGGCTCGGGTAGGTTCTAGATCTCTCCCGCCTCTTCTTATTGCGTCTACTGGAGTGGGACGTCCTCGAGTTCCCATCCTGAGATTCATGAGACTTCGGTATCTCCTGATGGGGTTCGATTCGTGCCCGCAAGTTTTTTATTTGATCCGCCATGTCTTCTAATACTCGTTGCTGAGTAGGAGCATTATTCATGACGGCGCGGAGTTGTTCAGAGAAAGCAGCCGTGAGGTTCTGTGCTAGCATGTCCAGATCACGGCGAGTCACGGCTTGATTATTAACGTGACCTGCAGAAGTATCTGTATCTGTGCTATGCACGGTGGCTGTTTGAGTCGGATTTCTCTTAGGAGCCATGACTTTTTGTTCAATTGTTCCCCACAGACGGCGCCAAACTGTTTCGGTTATGAAACGAGGAAGTGCAGAAGACACTTACAATACTGTGAATGGAAGCGTGGTCTGGAACGGCGACTTGTGGAGGGACGCGACTTGGATTCCTACAACACAACACGTTAGCCTTGTCCGGGGGGTGATCTCCCGGAATACCCCTCCGACGCTCAAGTTAGAACGTAAATCGGAAATTAATAAATGATTGCTGAATGAATACAAGAGGGAATGTCGAGATTGAGATTGCTAGTGTTAGTGTTTGGGTAAGCTTAGGATGTAATGTAAGCAAGGATACTAGGAAAGCTATATTTTTCAGATGATCCTCCCTCCTTGGTGGTAGCCACTATTTATAATGTTGAGGAAGGGAAGTTGCATCTAAGAAGTGAACTATCATGGGAGTAGTGGGAGTAATGGGAGGTGGACTGGTCATGGGAAAAATGGACAGTTATTCATCCTGAAACAAGGAGAGCCATACACTGTGGGAAAGTGGGGAGTTAGGGTTTTTTAGAGGTAACTGGACCATGGGCCATTCAAGGAAAATAGTAATTCCAGAAAAAGCCCGTTGACCGAAAGTCAAGGTCAACTAAAAAGGTCAAAGGGTATTTCAGTAATATAATGCTAATTATTAAATAAATAAATTAATTAAATAAACAGTACCATGACAAAAGTTAAATTAGTGATTGACAAACATACCAAAAACAAATTTAACATTTTAAAAGAAACATAAATAATATATACACGTAAGTTACCCAAATACCTCCATAAGTATACAAGTACATGTCCAAATCCAAATCCCAAAAAAGAAATTATACCCCATAACAAAAGAAAATGAATAACCGAAAATAAAGGGGAGGAATATCCATTTGTAACTCGTAGAATATTGACAACTTATATGAGGTAGAGGAAAAGTGAAGAAACGTCCCCCATAAATGTAAGGTTGTTGGGTCCATAAATTAAGGACGTAATCAGAAATAAAGACGGTACAATTTATAGTACCAATTCAACCCCAATGCGTGTATCTAATTCTTTTGGCAGTGGGTCATGAAATTTGAGTAATGCCTTCCAAATTCCATGAACGGGGTTTCATAGATTGCGTCTTTGTCATGGAATCTAATACATCAATTGCTTTTTCTTTTTCTTTTCTTTCCATATTGTTAGAGTCGTCCCTTAGCTAGATGGGCTGTTTATGAGATTTGTAATGAGGTGCAGGTTGATGTTGCCCTTGCCTGATAGAGGATGCTTTGAATTCTAATTTGATTCAATTTGATTCTTAGTCTTTTTTTTCTTTAAAAAAAAACTATATGATAGGACTTCAACTATCAGTTTAAGTTGTTAATTGAGTTTGTTTTTTTAACATGGTATCAAAATCAAATGTGAGAGGTCATATGATTGAATCTCATCCACACCTCATCTCAAAGCGGAATATTCAGCGCTAGATATGAGGAGCGTTTTCATCCACACTTCTAACCCAAAAGGCTCTCGTATAAGAGGCGTGTTAGAGTATATAACATAATCTGGAGACTCAATCATTAGCTTAAACTTTTGATTAAGTTGATTCTGACACCTATAAACAAAAAATCTATATTACCAATAATTAAGGGAATAAACCAATTTACGGGTTTGAATTTCTGTGTTTTTTTTCATTTATTCCAATATACATTGTATCATATTTATACAAGAAAAGCTTCCTAAAATAATGAGAATATACAGAATATTTTGTGCCCTAAATATGTATGGAATATTGGAGAAATATTCTGGTTGCCTTGACAGATTTATTCTTTTCCTCAAATAGATTATTCTAACACTCCCCCTCAAGTTGGGTCGTAGGATCACCAACACCCAACTTGTGTAAAACATTCTCGAAAGACTGGGTTGCTACTGCTTTAGTGAGGATATCTGCCAACTGATCCTCTGAGCGAACATGAGGTAGTTTAATGGTTTCATTTTCCAACTTTTCCTTTATGAAGTGTCTGTCGATTTCAACATGTTTCGTACGATCATGTTGTACCGGGTTCTCTGAGATGTTGATGGCGGCCTGATTATCACAATACAACACGCTGCTCTTTATGGGCATAAAGCCAAGCTCAGTAAGGAGTCTTCTTAACCATAAGATTTCAGTAACTCCTTTGGCAATTCCCCGGAATTCAGCTTCAGCACTCGATAAGGCGACAACCTTTTGTTTCTTACTCCTCCATGTCACGAGATTTCCACCTACTAGAGTGAAATAACCCGATGTTGATCTCCTATCATCTCTGTCCCCTGCCCAATCTGCATCAGTGTAAGCAACTACATCAAGGTGACCGTTCTTCTGGTATAGAACCCCTCTTCCTGAAGTTCCTTTCAAATATCTCAAGATCCTAATTACTGCTTCCATATGTCGTATCTGAGGTCGGTGCATGGCTCGACTCACAACTCCAACTGCGTAAGCTATGTCAGGCCTTGTATGGGCTAGGTATATCAGTTTCCCTACTAGTTTCTGGTATTGCGCACAGTTTGTCGGTTCCCCATCTTCAAGAATTTGTAAACCATGATTGATCATTATTGGAGTTTCAATAGGCTTACAATCTAACATACCTGCTTCAGCTAGTAGATCCAGCACATACTTCCTTTGGGATATAAAGATGCCCCTGTTAGACCTTAGGACTTCAATCCCCAGAAAATACTTGAGCCTTCCTAGATCTTTCATTTCGAATTCTTTGAACAGCTTGTCTTTTAAGACCTTGATTTCGTCTGTGTCGTCCCCTGTAATGATCATGTCATCCACATAGATGATAAGGCAAGTTATCTTACTTCCATTCTTTTTCAGAAACAGTGTATGATCGGAGTTACTCTGTTTATACCCAAATTGTTTCATTGCTGAAGTGAATCTGCCAAACCATGCTCGGGGTGATTGTTTTAGCCCATATAGAGCTTTCCGTAATCTACACCCTTCATTTCTCCCAAAGTCTCCTGAAAATCCTGGGGGAGCCTGCATATATACTTCTTCTTTTAATTCTCCATGTAGAAAGGCGTTTTTTACATCGAATTGGTGAAGAGGCCAATCAAGATTCGCTGCTATGGAGAATAAAACCCTTATAGTATCCAGCTTAGCAACCGGAGAGAAGGTCTCTGAATAATCAACTCCATATGTCTGTGTATACCCTTTCGCCACGAGTCTAGCTTTGTACCTTTCGATGGATCCATCTGCCTTATATTTCACTGTGTACACCCATTTGCATCCCACTATCTTTTTTCCTTTCGGTAGGGTGCATTTTTCCCATGTTTTATTTTTTTGTAGAGCATCAATCTCTTCTTCCATAGCTTTCCTCCATTTAACATCCTGCATAGCTTTATCACTACTTTGTGGAAGTTCAGTTGCATAGATAGCGGCTTTGAATGCTAAAGCACTCTGTGACATGTTATCCTCCACAACTGGCTCGATCGGATATTTCGATCTTTTGGCCTCATAATCCGGATCGTACCTTCTAGGGGGTACACCTCGAGTTGAGCGAGGTGGGAGTATGTACCCCTGGGATTCACCTGTCTGCTCTTCCCCTGTTTCCTCATTCTTATCAGCAATATCAACAGTCTCAGCATCAACAATCTCAGTATCACATATCTTATCTTGCTCAAGTAAAGAACTAACCTGATGTTCAGACACAACTGGATGTGGTATGGGTTGTATGAATTGAAAAGACAGTTCGGTAGCATTGCCTAATTGCTCTTGTGGGTCTGGGTTCAACATCCATGGACTAGCTAACCATCTGAGATCGTCATTTTTCATCTCCCCCTGACATCGAGGATGGGCGTAGTAGTATTCGGATTCAGAGAAATCACAATCCATCGTAGTGTACATTCGTTGAGTTTTTGGATCATAACACCTATACCCCTTCTGGTTTCTTCCATATCCCAAGAAAACACACTTAATTGCCCGTGATTCTAGTTTACTTCGTATCCGTTTTGGACAATGAACATAGACGGTGCACCCAAAGATCCGAGGAGGTAAGGAATGTGAGGAAGGTATGGGAAGGTAGGTTTGAAGGGATTCTAAAGGTGTTTTATAGTTTAAGGCTTTTGTGGGAAGACGGTTAGTGAGGTAGGTAGCAGTGGAGATAGCATCGGGCCAATGAGTGGTAGGGATATGGGATTCAAGCATTATGGCACGGGTAATTTCTAGTAGGGTTCTGTTTTTCCGTTCAGCTACACCATTTTGTTGAGGTGTATCTGGACACGAAGTTTGATGGATAATGCCTTTACTAGCAAGGAATTTGTGCATTTCAGTATTAACATATTCACGGCCATTATCTGTTCGTAAGGTACGGATTTGGGTTTGGAATTGGGTGCATATCATGTGATAAAAATCAACAAACACTGCAAACACCTCAGATTTGTGTTTAAGAAAGTAGATCCAGCTCATTCTAGTACAGTCATCAATAAACACAATATAATAAAAAAAACCATGCATTCCACAAACAGGTGCGGGTCCCCAAACATCAGAATGAACAATCATAAATGGTAAGCTAGATCTATTCAAACTACTAGGATATGAGTGTTTATGACTCTTTGCCAAAATACATGTCTCGCACTTAAAGTCCAAATTTGATCTAGCTAAAGTGGGAAGAAGTTTCTTGAGATACCCTACAGATGGATGTCCAAGTCTACGATGCCAAGTCCACAGTTGCTTCCCCCGTGACCCATGAGCAAGAACTGCGTTGCCTTTTTGAACCGTCTCTTCCAAGTAGTACAGACCATCTTTTTCAATACCACGCCCAATAATCTTGCCTGTCTGAACATCCTGCACAACACAAGAACCAGATTTTATAAGCACAGTGCAATTGAGTTCCTTTGTAAGGTGACTAACGGACAATAGTTTATGTGAAAGGTTAGGAACAAAAAGACAATTATTCAATGTTAAATTTTTTGACACGGTAATAGCTCCAGCACCCATGACTTTAATTTCTTCCCCATTAGCAGTTTTAATGAGATTTTTTTTAGGTCGGACATGATTAAAAAAGTCATTTTTATCATACGACATTGTGTCCGTAGCTCCGCAATCAAGGATCCATTCGTTAACAGGGTTGTTTTTATTTACACAAGAGAAAACAAAAGGACGAGAGGGAGCCACGTCTCTCCTCTCTTTTTCATTGAAAAGCGTGTGACCCTCATTTGAAGGGCCACATTTTCCTTCATTTGAAGGGTCACCTTCCCATTTCTGACTCTGCGTCTCCCTTTCTCCTTCATCTTCCTTTGCTTTTCTGACCATGGCCGCCATACCTTCGTCTGATTTAACGCTTGAAACGGCTGCTGCTCTTCCAGATCTTGACTGATCGGAGAATGGGCCGGCCATTTTTGCTCCCTTTTTTTTCGTGTCTGGCCACCAATCCGGGTATCCCACAAGCTTAAAGCACTCACTTTTCGTGTGTCTCATCCCACCACAGTGGGTACATTGAAGATGGCTTCTCTCATCATTCTTCCGGTAAGATCTCTCCGATCTCCCTCTGACAGCGAAAACACCCCCTGAGCCCGATGATTCCAACTCCAATGAGGGCTCCTTTTTCATGATTCCCCTTCTCATTATCTCCCTTCTTATGAAGGCATATGCCTCCTCTGCTGTGGGTAACGGATCTTGGAGGAGGAGATCTCTTCTCTCTTTGTCGAACGTTTCATTTACCCCGGCAAGAAATTGATACAATCGATTTTTTTGGGTTAATTGGTTGTAAATAATTTTGTCTTCTGGGTCTTTCATCGGATTTGGTTGCCTCCTATCGATTTCCTTCCATAGAGTTATTAAATTGCTATAGTATTTTTCCAAAGTATCTGTTTTTTGTTCGATTTTATTAGCCTTGACAGTGAGGTCAAAGATTTGGAGACCATCACTGCCACTGCTATATACGGTTTCGATCCCTTTCCAGAGAGTCTTTGCGGTTGGGAAATCGATAAATTGGTTAACTAAATCCGGGTGAATGCTTTCGATTATCCATGAAATAACCACCGAATCTCGTCTGGTCCATTGGCTGTACTCTTGGTCAGTTTGTGGTGGTGGGTCGGCGATGATATGGTTGAGCCGATCCCGACCACTTAGGGCCAATTGCATCAACCTGGACCACATGGTGTAATTTTGGTGAGTTAACTTTTCTGATATTGAGAATGTGGGGATTGAAATTGTGGTGGTGCTTGTGGATGTTTCGGATGGCAGTGGGTTTGACTTATTGGTGTTTAACTGTGAGAACAGTTGCAAAAGTTGTCCCATTGTTACTGGTTGGTCTGGCATGATTATGGTGTCTTTTGACTCCATTCTTTCTTTTTCAGGTAAGGTTTAGTATTCCGGTAGACGATGAAGCCGCTTAGACGATTTCTACCTCAGAAACGTCTTGGCTCTGATACCATAATTAAGGGAATAAACCAATTTACGGGTTTGAATTTCTGTGTTTTTTTTCATTTATTCCAATATACATTGTATCATATTTATACAAGAAAAGCTTCCTAAAATAATGAGAATATACAGAATATTTTGTGCCCTAAATATGTATGGAATATTGGAGAAATATTCTGGTTGCCTTGACAGATTTATTCTTTTCCTCAAATAGATTATTCTAACAACCAAACTCTAAAAGTATATAGCATATGATGGGAGCTTCAATCACACGTCATAAAAAAACCACGTGATTTACTTTTTCATCTAAGATTAGGGTTCATGCGTGAGGAAGAGCTTCTAAACAAGTGGTGTGGAATTTGACTTTTAAGGCGTAGATTGACTTATGTGCGAACGTTTTAGTAGAAATAACAATCTAACTAAGACGAATGAGTAATGTTTGTTACTCAAGGAATAGCTTCTAGCCAAACTTTATGATTTCCTAAGCATAAACGTATAGGTTCAAATTGTTATACTATTTCCTTCATGTGTGAACTTGTTGGTAAAAATGTAGTATTTTGACCGATTCGGAGTAGTATTTGATTTATACTTGAATTATAAATGCTTCTAATCATGTGGTGTGAAGCTTCATTTGTTTGAAGATCATAATGAAGTTTAAGTTTTAATAGATTCATCAACTTTCTTTTCAAAAAATAACTATAATGTCCGTTTGGTTAGTAGTACTAAATGGTTATAATGAAAATATTTATAGTGTAAAATTTCATCAAAAGTTTCATATCATTTCCATGGTAATGAAACTTTGATCACAATAATATTTTTTTGTTTACAAATTTTCATTACCACCTAAGACCATCTCTCCCAATAGTAATGCCTTGGAATTAATTTTATGAAGAAAATGAGATGATGGAAGTTATATAAGCATGGCCATCAATGTAGCCAAGAGATTTTTCAACCAAAATTACACTAGTTTTTCATTCCTATTACCACCGTTTATTACCATCTAACAAATGGATCGTAAATGTGAAAAAATATATCCAAATCTAAACCTTGAGGTGGACGAAATAGTTATTTAAAAAAAGAAATTTATAACTTGTGAATCACGTTAAAATAAGAGATAAGTATTAAAAATACCATGAAGTAAGACAAGGAACAATAATATAAAACAAACAACATGAAAACAAAATACACTAATTCTTTATGTCTGGCCGTTTTCCTATACGTAGGAGTTTAATTTTTTTGCAAGTTGTTTACTAATGAATCCGTTTGTATGGACCTATCTTATGATAAGACGGTCTCATATAAGATGGACTGTTAATATAGTTTGATTATCTAGCCCAATTATAATCGACTCATGTTAGATGTATTCTTAGAAAAAGTCCAATTGTAGGCATTTAATTTGTAGAGACTGTTTGTTACATGCCCAATTGTATTGGGCCAGGCCTACTCATTCTTTCAAGAAATCTTTACAGGTAAAATTAGCCAGTTGACTTTATGGAGGATTTAAATTTGCCGTTTAAGTGGAATCACAAAGAATCAAAGTTTGGATCTACCTGTACCATCATACAAATCATTTTATTAACACAAAGTTTCAAATGACAAAGCTCTACGATGACATCATTTCTATTAGATTGATTTAATATAAATTTTTATTTTTAAATTAATAATTTATAATCTTATAATAATTATTTACAATTTTAAAGTGACAAATTATAAATTTAAGTGATAACTTTTATGATATTATCCTTTTTACTTAAACTTAAGTGATAACTTTTAAATATTATCCTTTTCACTTATCACATTAAAGTGATTACTTAAAATCTTAAAGTAATTAAAAAATAAACTAATTATATGAATTGATCCTGTAATAATTTGTGGATGGCAAAAGGTTAGGAAAAAGGATCGACATTCAACAAGGCCTATAATTTCGTTTTAGTAAAGGACAATGAAGATTGTAAAATATGGCAAAAAGCTTAAAATAATACTAATGAAGAAACCAATATGATACACAATTTCTTTCCTACCTACTAATAATACATTCCGCAATTCCTATACACTCTTCTTAACACTTTTAAGCTAATTCTTATCTCTCAAACATAACTCGAAAGTCGAAACATGATATATCATATGCATACGCTTCTAGACTATATTGCTCGGGATGACCCATATCCGACATCAAACACGAACGTATGATCAAGTATTCATCTCACTTGACTAACTTACAAAAATTTGCGAGATTTCAAACCAAATTAATTTGTCTAGACATCTTACCCATGTCCAAGATATAGAATCCGAGCAAAATAGCTTTTATATGCCCAAACACTAAACATAACAAGACATCACACGACTGCGACAGCTTTCATAGGCATATTATCCATCAACGCTATTGTAAGCATAGAGGTCCCTCTAACGGGTTTGCTAATTTGAGTCGAGTAAGAGCGATTAGTGGGCATGTTAGCCTCCTCTAATCGCTCGTAAGTGGTACTAAACCACTTTGCTTGCATATATTTATGCTTCCTCCATGGTCCCATATGCATTTTCTTGTCCTTCATGCACTTCTTTGCTGCTCCACCCAAAATTTTGATCAAAGTCTTTAATCTTTCCGCTTTACCAACAAAAACCTCCGGCAATCGACTGATTAATTGATTGTAATCGTCGCTTGCTCTTGCCATCTCAAAGTTCGATCTAAAACTTGGTTCTATTATCACCCTTACTTCCCCCTTCTGGGGGATTGAGTTGTCAATTACGTCAATAAATGTATGCTCACCTATAGAACAAAAGCCGAATGCATAAGTAATATTCAAAATAACAATTCAATTAAAAGTTTAATTTAATAGTCGAGACTTTTAAGATATAACAACTCAAGAATATAGTAGTAGCTTTGGATACTTCTTAAGAATGCATTGATATTTTCACACATTTAAACTGAGGCTCAAATCAATTGTCAATTCAATCTCATTAAAATCTATGAACATCAACTAAAACAATTACCTCCACTCCAACAAACAACTTGCTCTGTAGTCCCAAATAGGAGTACATTCTTTTCCACATATTTGAAATAAAAATCAAGGTCTAATTTTGTAGTGATCTTAGTAGGGTTTAGTCCACATTAGTCAAAAAATTAATTGGTCCAAATTTAACGACTAAATAATTTACATAGTTTTCACCTTGCCTTTTAAATCCATTTATACTAAAAAAAAATTATAGAAAAATATACATCCTCTTTATATTTTCATACTTTTGTATAACAAAAATTAATCCATGTGAAATATATTTAAAGGAAATTTTTATAATTTATTTAACTTACAATTATATTAACAATATCATTGATAACAACCCCATACGAATAGAAAAATTCATGATATCTTTGTGATGATGTCATTATCAATATACCAAGAACTAGTCCACATAGGAAAAAAAAAAAAAAAAAAAAAAAAAAGCGAAGTAACTTTAAAATGAATTATATATTTATAAAACTCAATGCAAGTGGTAAAATGAATGATTCCGATCCAAATTTGGTCAGCATATCTACAAAATGACACAATTCCAGCTCAGACAACTCTTATATTACACTGAAAACCAAGGAAGCCTTCTAAGTTCTAACATTAGATAGAATACAATGCATTTTTTTGTTAAGTATTGTCAAACAAGTATTGTCAAACGGTTTATTTGGGTGATTCTTTGATTATCGATATTAAATTACCAGCATAATAATGAAAAGTTACTGTAATTTTAATAGAAACACGATTAATATGTTAAATGGTTATATTTGTTCTACTTCTCCTTCTATACATCTCGATTTATTTATAAATTTCATTCTAATGTATAATTATTTGAGTATGTGCTATTAAATACTAAATACTTATCAAAAATTATAAATAAAAACTTTTTTTTTTATATATAATCAAAGTTTTTTCACCAAGAAAATGAAGATTAACATTACAATTTGCTACAGGAATGTTACTAGGAGTATATTCTTTCAAGTTCTTTGATCTTAGATCCTAGATCCTTATGTGCTATTTCACCCAACATCTTTAAAAAGTGAAGAAAAAACTTCATTATCATATTTTTTAAGTTTCAATATCTTTAATACGATCCTAAATTAAAAAATTATAAGAAATATAAAATAATAACTCTTCTTGTATAAGATTGTTTCGCCATGAGACGAACCCATATAATTAATCCATTTATTTAATTAATTACTTCAATATCACAAGTAATTAGTGGTATAATTACTTTAACGTTATAATTGATTACTTTAACGTTATAAATGAATCCTTTAAGATAAAAAGTGTATATTGGATCAGTCAAATAAAAATAGTCTCCCCGAGACCTTGTTATTTAAGAATTAAAGGTATAATAAAACACCTTTTCTCAAGACAATTATAATACTAAAATCTAAAGCGAAAATATTTTGAAATATTAGAGGATAAAAAAACAAAAAGAACAAAAAAAGTAATATTAATTTGGTGTTACACGCAATTTTGATTAATATTACACATTTTTTATTAATAGTTATAGTTATAATTAAGTAAAAAAAGTAAATAAATTAAAAAGGATGAAAATGAAAAGAGGACAGAGTATTACCAGACGGAATTTCTGGAGAACTTCTCCATTTGGTTCGACAAATGGCGGAATTAAAACCAGCAATTCGTAATCTCCTTGAAAGCTCTCCCATTAAACACGTTCGGCAATTGATTCCCGTCACTGATTTATTGCATTTACAATAATGCCCCTGTTCTTGTAACTCCTTTATTGCGTCCCTCGTCACCCTTCTTATCCCTGTTTCTATTGATGTCGTACGACACAATGTTGCCTATTTTTATTCCACAAATTTATTTTAGTTAGGCCCTTTATATTTACAATAAAATTTATGTAATGCACAAACATCTTAGTATAAATAATATTTAAAAGATAAGTAATAATAAACACATTATAGATTAAATATAAAGTAATAGTTATTAAAATTTTTTCGTGTATACTATTATATCTCATAAACATAAAAATCATTCAAAAAATTTTAGACGATAGAACTATCTCTATTCTAGCCAAATATTCTACTCCCTCATTTTTTTTTGTAACTTTTAATGCAAATGAATAATAAAATTTATAAAAAATAGATAGTAAAAAAATATACATTATGAGTAATCTAATAAGATTTTACATTTTATCTTTTAAATATATCTCAAAACTCTTTACTAAATTTCTTTCCCCTTAAAACGAAATATTCTAAACAAAAAAGTATTAGAAAACAGAAAATATATAAAATAAAATTATCTGTATTAGTCTGACCGATGTGCATTAAAATAATTACTAATAATTTTTAAATGACCATTTAAAAATGAGCTACTTATATGGTGCATCTTATTTCACAAATTGATATTTGATAGTTTGACTGTTTGAAAACA
Source organism: Amaranthus tricolor (assembly GCF_026212465.1). Classification (NCBI taxonomy): domain Eukaryota; kingdom Viridiplantae; phylum Streptophyta; class Magnoliopsida; order Caryophyllales; family Amaranthaceae; genus Amaranthus; species Amaranthus tricolor. The sequence goes on along the minus strand of NC_080052.1, from coordinate 31,447,231 downwards.
TTTTATATGATCTAATAAGCTCATTTCTATGAGTTGACATGAAATTAATTTCAAACTCTATTATTATTATTAGAAGTATTTGATTACATACCAAAAAAAATCAATCAATTATCAATTAATTTAAAAAATACCTGTAAAAGATTATGTTGAGTTTCCCAGAAAATCTTTTTTTCTTCACTAGAATTCTCATCCTCTTCATCTTCTTCATCAAAACAATTGAATTGGCACCCTTCATTACTCGTCGTACTTTCAATCGAACCTTCTAGAAACCCAAACACAGAATCCGAAGAACTCACCGCTAACTCATCCGAGTACTCCAATTCCAACCCACCCGGTTTCTCATAATTCAATATCCTACGACCCGCCGGAAACCTTGACGGAACTCCGGTTCTCGCCATATTAACACACGTGTATTGTTTTTGGAATTTAGGAGGTTAAACAGAGGAAGAGATATTATAATAATTGTAGGGCTTTGTGACGGGAATACCACAAAAATATAAGTATGGTTTGATGATCTATCAGAGACGGTTATAAATAAGAGGGAATTGTGGGACCCTTAAATAAGAAGGGATATGGGGCCGACGGGTCGCCGCGCATATGTGAAGTAGGAGTTGACAGCTAGGTTCCACGTCAGTGTTTACTTCAATAATTTAGTTACACCTCTTTACCCTCCCCTCGTATACTCGAATATTCTTTCTTAGTTTTCAGTTTTATCCGAATTTTTTGAAATTATGCTTTAGTGTAGTTGTTTGAATAGGTTTTGACAGAGAGAAAATAAGTTGGTTTTTGTTTTTTTCTCGTCTATATTTAATGACATTTATATAAAATTAATCATTTACCTAATAAGGAAGATCTTCATAAACGTTCTTGTTTATAGAAACTCCTTATTATTATCATACCTAGTGTATTTGTTCATAAAAAAATTATGAGCAAGATCTATGGAGGGATTAAAGGTGGCAACTCATACCCATATAGGAGCGCGCAGCCAAAGTGTTTCTCAATTTGAAAAAAACAAAAGAAATTTCTACAACGAATAGAACTGAGTGAAGTTGAACCTAATTCCACAAGTATACATCTTACCATACAAGCGTGACTCCTAAACATAAAATAAAGATAAATAAAATATATAAAAAACGAGTAAAAGTCAAAGAACAAGATCACCAACAACTAAGCGAAAGGAAACCAATAGTCTAAAACACGAATAAGGCGCCTCCAACTACCCCTATCCTTGATCAGGTCTTCAGAGCGGTGGAACTCATGCAAGTCAACTTTTATTTGCTCATCCCAAGTTTTCTTAGGTGTTCCTTGACTTCACTCATCCTCTATTATGATGATTTCTATCCTCCTCAAAGGGACGTCAAAAGTCTTTCTCTGCACATGTCCAAACCATCTCAACCTATTTTCTTACATCTTTTCAGAAATAAAGGCAATCCCTAGTTTCTCTCTAAACTTCTAGATCCTAATTCGATCCATCAATGTGTAACCGCATATCCACCTCAAAAGAGATAAAAAAAACGCAACAACTCATATCCATATGCAGCAAAAAAGTCTCTTGACTCGAGATAGACACCCAGATACTATAGCATATGCCATAGCGCCCCATTTCAGAAACAACTCTAAAATTCTCTTTTTATATTTATTTTATTTATTGTTTTAATAGTGATAATTAATAAGAAATAAGCTAATAATGTAATTTATTTAGGAGGAATATAATGTTCAGCTAGTCTCTTGAGAGATCGTCTCTTTGAGAGATGGATCTCAAGTTCAGCCCACAATATTTTAAATGTCTACTTATATTATTTTTAATGTCAACTTATAATATTTCAAAATCACTCTTTTTTGAGAGACTGTCTTTTCTAAAGACGGCTCTCAAGAGCCCAACCCACTTTCCTTCTTTAATAAATATCTTAATTTTTAAAAAACTATTGTTTTTAAAATAAAAAAACTGCAGAAAACTGTTTTCTTATTGAAAGATGAAAAGTTTTCTGATTAACTGTCTATTCCCAAACAAAATAAAACATCATTTAGTAATAAATCAAATTTTTTCATTTTTTCCAAAAAAAATTAAGGTTCATCAATAGTAGAAAACATTGATGTTGAAGATGAAAATTATAACTAATTTTTATGATTTGGGGTTAAAATTATATATTTGGGGTTGTAACATAATATATTTGAAGTTATAACTCTATATATTTTGAATTAGAACTTAATATATTTGAGGTTTTATAACATAATGTATTTGCTTGTATCATTATAGTATCAATTTTGTAGTATTATATCACAAATATATACTGTTATAAACCCAAATCTATTACGTTATAACCGCAATTATATGTTTTGTTATAACTCTAAATATATTATGGTTATAACCCCAAATATATTATGTTATAATTGCAAATATATTATGTTATAACTCCTAATATATTATGTTACAACCACAATTGGTTTTATTAATTTCCCCCAAACAGTAGACATTGTTGTCTTCTTCAACATCACTATTTACACCATTGATGAAGCTTCCTTTAAAAAAAATTAGAAAATTGTAAATCCACAATCAACCCAAAAAAAATGAAAATGAAAGCTTTAAAAACGAAAATGATGAAGTATAAATACATAACTTTGATGGTTTTGCAAATGTTGAAGAAGACAAATAGAGAACAAACAATAATGAAGTTTGAGAGAGGGAGATGGAGGTTGAAAACCACAAATGGAGTTTGAGAGAGGAAGATAAGTAATTTTGTCAGGAAAGAAAAAAAAGAAAAACTGAAAATAAAAGTTAAAAAGCATTGTTTATAAAGTTTAGTTATTTTTTAAAAAATTTTAAAATTGGGCTGGCCCAAACTTGAGACGTCTTCTATAAAGACGATCTCAAGTAAGAATTTGTGTTGTTTAAAAAGTTTAGTTATTTTTTTTAATTTAAAAATTGGGCTGGCCCAAACTTGAGACATCTTTTGTAAAGACAATCTCAAATAAGAATTTGTATTTTAAAATATATATAATAAATCGACCTAATTAGAGATGCTACAAGAATTTGTGTATAATATTTCTCTTAACTCTTTCAAGTCTTGAAGGGAAAATTGAATATGGCCGTAGATTGGCAAGTAATACAAACGGGTAAAACCTTGATATGGGGCCCACCATTAATATTTAATAGACTAATCTAGATTCATCTTGTATTACGAGTCAAATATTTGTCCTTTTAATGTCAATGAACCATAATTACATTAACGAAAAAAGTTTTATTGCTTATCCAAATTAACCAACAAACAACGTAATTATAATTACTTGTGTGAAAAATTAAGTATCATATGTATTTTAAATGAATACAAAAGTGTTTAATGATTAGTTGTGCTCAATAAAGAGAATGAATGTTAGCGAGCCCAATTAATAAAATGTTATACGAACTTATTACTTCATAGTAATTTATTTTTATCAAATTTACTAAAATGTAGAAATTAGCTCTTTTTTTAATGAAACCTATTAAAAGAAGTTAGTTTATGTTTAACAATTTGAATTTTTTCATGAATTATAAAAGTCTATATATATATATGTTTATGCATATTTTTTAAACTGTTAAAATTATACAAATTTCTATTTTAACTTATGTATAAATTAATTGACAAAATCATAGTACAAACAATGACAAATCTTGAGAAAACAAAATTACCATTATTTATTTTTACAATAAGTTAATAAAGATGATTTGTAGATAATAGACTGATAAATCAAAAGGCAAGTCTCAACTTCACATAAAATTATTTTTTATTTTTATGAGAGCAACCAAAATTTAGAGTTGTTGAGATGATTCTTGATTAGTCACGAAGACGCGGCGAATAGGGCAAGTTCTCATGAAAGCCATTTGTAGGACCACAATGTTTCGCATGCTTCATTATCACTTGCTACATGACAATTAACTTCTTCTAATCTCCACAAATTTTAAAGGGCGTTTTGGTCATTATAAAGTTCAATTATTGTATAATTAAAATATCTTAGCCATGTTAATCTCTTTTAAAATATACAATATTATGAATAGGGCATAGGCCATAGACCCTATTATGTTTAAGGAGTTGAATAAGAAAATTTCATGTATTGAATAAATCGATCATATAATTTTACTGTAAATTTTCAATTAATATTAACATTTATACATATATAATAAAAGACTAATAAATTTCCAAATCAATATAATAATATTTTGAGTAATATTTAATGATCAAACATAATAGAAGATTGTATATTTGTAATAAAGCTTTTTAGTAATTAAAAAGGTTAAGAATTTAAATTTTTTTAATCAAGTATCACTGCTGTTAAAATGCGGGAAATTAAATTTGTTAAATAATAGATTATTGGCTTCATAAATTAGTATGGAATACCAAATCATTTTATTTTGATAAGTTAATACAATTAAATCTTATCTCAGTTATAGAGTAAATACCACAATTTAAAAAAACCATATATTTAATTCTCATCTAATCTTTACTTTTCCTACAATAAAATATAAATAAAAAAATAAATAAAATTTGGGAAGCTAAACTCTAAAGCCATAACCAATCTAAACGTAGGATGAGCGCTTCATGCATTACAATATAAGGTATTCCCGCAAAACGAGGATATGGAGAGGTTTCATTATTAGGTGTCAATATATTATGAAGACAAATTTTAATTTCTTTAAACGGTTTTATTTCAGTCACATATCCACATTTAAATTGATGCATTAATACTTCTACTTATCGTATAATCTCAAGTATTGCAGATGCAGTATTCTCTCCTCATCAAACCATTCATAAAAGCTAGAAGAATAATTATGCTAACAATTCCACTATATTATCTTACATCAATTATTACCATAAAATGAATGACAATAAAACAAAATAGTAGCATAAGAAGAAAGAGATGACTTGAGTGCATCGATAAGATAAGAAACAATACAAAATTATCCGCCAACTTGGAAAGTGCCTCGAATGAACCTCATTGGTTTTAGTGGATCGTGTTAATAAGATAATTGCCCAATTGCCCTTACAAAATAAAAAGGAGTACCAAAATATTCACCCAATTTTATAAATTGAAATAATTTATGAAATTTTTAAAAATCAAACTATTTGAATCGGATATACGGTTTTTAAACTTGATAGTGGACTCGAATCATATCAAGATATTATAAATAGGATATATTATTTTATTTTTGAAAAATAAAAAATTTTATAACTCCTAAAGAAACTTATTACAACCTAAACTATAATAAAAGACCGCCTTCTAATAAAACAAATGGGTGGCTAAAACTTACAAGGAAAAAACCAAACAAACTAAGAAATTTATTTACAGGCATTGGTAAACATTATTGTTCCAATTTTACCAAACTTTAAAATGTTTCTAATAAATAAGACATTTGGCATGAGCAACATATGATTCACCAAAGTTCGTTGCCGCATAAATTTTAGGCTGAAGAAGTATAAAGAAATAGGAATACTATCTACTCCTATATATATTCTCTTTTTTTACAGTAATAAACGTTACACAAATTTTGATTTGTCTAGTTTATTTTTCTATACTTATGAAAAAAATATAATTAACTGAAATTTTATTCAATTTTGATGCGTGGATTTTAAAAATCAACTTAGATGGTGTGCATGAAAAATAAAGCATCAACTAAAACACATATATAATATATATTTTTAGAGTTGTGATAAATATATTGAAAATCAAAAGATTGGAGAACAAAAATAGGTCGTCAAAATATGCTTTTAAAATATAATTTTTAAGATAGCAAAAAATTTGACTTTTCAAGCCATAATAAAAAATCTGCACATAGTATTAGTAGAATTTCTATTTAAAATTTCGTTTTTTAATTTTTCTTTAGTAAACAGCCAATAATAACTATTTTTAACCAAATACTCTCTTTATCCTTTTGAGTTTATTGCTAAAAGTAACATTTCTTCTTACAACAAGTCACTTTTAATAGCAAACTCAAAACCCAAAGGAATATAGAAAAATATCCATACAGAATTCATTTTACAGCTGGCTAATAAGCTAATAAAAAGTCAATCATATTGATCAGCTCATCAAACAAATAGATTGAAACAACCAATTGAGCTTACTAATATTTAACAATTAATGTCCTCGACCAACAATCATCATTAAATATAATAACCAACAACCGATATCAAATCAATAAATTACAATCTCTAATCTCTAATGAGCTAAACCCTAAATACCAAAAAACTTTACAGAATTCTAATTCATTGATCCGATGTTGAATGAGTCATATCTTACACCTACTATTCTACTAATATGATGATAAGATGAGGAAATCATTGCAACATATTGGATCCAACGGATCCACCATATATAAAATTGAAAAAAATAAAAAAACCCTAAAGTACAAGACACAGTTTTTTCTTTATTTTTTTGTTGTGGGTGTACATGTAACATGATATAAAATACAAATTCGAAAATAATGACATCAAAAAAGAGCTTGGTCTTATCTTGCCACGCCAGAATGAAGTAACCATGAAATAAATGAATTTATTTTGAGCTTTATTTGCTGATTGCCACAATGTTATCTTGCTCGTATATGTATCTAACAAATGTCGCACACTTATAGAACCAACATCCATAATATTATCATATACTACTTCAATATTTTTAAGTACTTGGCTTTATATACTACTCCCTCCGAATCAATTTAGATGTCTCATTTTCTTGGGCACGGTTATTAAGAATGGTGTGGGCTCCATTAAAAAGGGTAAGTAGTAAAGGATAAGTAGTGAAGGGTAGTTGGGTAAGTAAGGTATATGGAGGTATATTCGTAATTACTTGTGTGAACTAAGGATATTTAGGTAAAAAAAGATTGACAAAAATAGAAATGAGACAAGTAAAAAGACTTTGCCAAATAGAAAAATGGGACAACTAAATTGATTCGAAGGGAGTATTATGTAACTATCTTTTGAGGACCCACTGTGAGATTTTAAGGTTAGGAACTATTTATACCATGGTCAATATATATTAGGTTGGTTGTTAAAATAACAATTCAACTAAAAAGTTAAGTTAATAAGGAGTATAAATTCTTGTATGAGACATTTTTTGAGAGACAATTTCTAATTAAATTAGTCTATAAAGAAATTATAGAATAAGAATAGGTATTAAGCTTTAATGGGCTGGGCCTGAAAGACGTCTCTTAGAGAGACTATCTCTCAGCAGACTGGTTGAATAAGGATATGTTATATATTGTAAAATGTCCTTTTATTTGAGATTTCTTGGACTTTAAAAACTATAATAAATTTAACGTTTTTTGGCATTGAATTTAGTGGCATTAAAAAATATTATTGATTTCATATTTAGTGTAATAGACTAATAGTTGTTGGTTTTTATTTTAGGTTCTAAAATAAAGTGATTTAGTGACACTTTATTTAGCATATGTAATTCTTACTATAGCATATAATGACATTTATGAAAAATGTCACTAGATCCTATGACGTGGAAAGTTTTAATATGATTTTTTATTATGTTGCTAAATGGTCTAATAAATGTCACCAAGTCCACTATATATACTATTAAAAATTTAAAGTAGTAACATTTAAATTAAATGTTGCTAAATATATTTCACTAAAAGCAAATTATGTTGTAGTTTTTGTGTGGTTACAGTATGGACCATCTCATATTCATTTTAAATATTTCACATGAAAAATGGGGGTGTGTGAGATTCAAAAAGTGACTTCTTGTCATGTTGGCTCTAATACCACGTTAAGAAACCAATTCAATTAAAAGCTCAAGATGATCGTTAAATGATATGTTACATATTTCTTATTGGGAAATTATCAATGCTACCCTTGTGTTTTTGCACCTTATCTTTGGTACCCCTGTGTTTTTTCGATTATCAATGGTACCACCAGCATTTCATGCTAATTACAACCGTGACATTATTCAAGTTTTTGCCGTTAAATCCTTTTAAAAACCAACATGGTTAGTTTGTTATTTATTTCCTTTTAAAAAGATTTAACGGTAAGATAACGGCAAAAACTTGAATAATGTCACGGTTATAATTAGCATGAAATGTTGGGGGTATCATAGATAATTGAAAAAACACAGGGGTACTAAAGATAAAGTGCAAAAATATATGAGTACCATTGGTAATTTCCCTTTGTTATTTTATAGAATAAGATAAGTATAAGTAGTAGATAATATGAGTAGGAATAACTACCACCAATAAACAATTTGTAGAAGTATTAGTTAGTATAATTAATACATGTTTATTTAAGTCATTAAGAAAAAGTCATTGAATTCTTAATGAACGACACAAAGGGAGATTAAAGAAATTATTGCACTAATAAAATCACTTATTGCATATAAAAGTACAAAAGAGGAGGTAGAAATGTCATTTTCAATTGTGTTTCCAAGCTTAGAGGAAATGAAATCTGTGGGCTAGCTGGTTTCTTAGTGTATTCTTTGGTTACATACTTACATTGTGTCTTTGTAATGAGTTGATACGCTTTGATTAACGACAAATTGTAGGGTATATTCCTTCCCATTAAAGACATAAAATATTCTAAGATAAAAAGGTTTTTCCTCCTTATCATTATCATAATTATTGTTCTAATTTAATCATTAACTTATTCCAAAAATAAGCTAATTAAAGTTAATGAAAGATTTAAACTTCCAAGACTGATATAAATTTAGTTTTCAAAAATAATTTTTGATACTGAAATAATTTTATTTAACAATAATATTTAAATATTAGTGATTTGTATGAACTACATCTTTCTAAAGACCTGACCAGGGATAGAGGTAGTTAGAGACGCCTTATTCACGTCTTAGATTACTGACTATGTCTCACTTACCTATCGTTTTATAGTTTCTTACCCTTTTCATAGCGTTCTCTTACTCTTTCTATGTTACTACCTCCTTGTTTTTACTTTTTATTTTTATTTTTATTTTCTTTAATTGTATTTATTTACTATTATTTCTTACATTATTGTTAATGGTCAACGTGTGTTGTAAGTTGCAGGTTTTTGGGTAGCTACACTCTCTTTGAAGTTTTTTTCTTGAGTCGAGAGACTCTTTAACCGCACATTATTAAATAAACTTAATTTTGCTATCTAGTCATAATTATTCACATCAAAAGTTTTAGTTTATTAATTAAAGTTTCATTCACTTTATTTTTAAAAATGAAATAGAAAAATATTTAATAATTAGTTTAAATCTTTATAACGATGAAGAAATTTATTTTTTTAAAATTATGATGATGGATTGTTAAATTATGATGATGGATTGTTAAATTGTAAGAAAAATTAATGAAAGATGGTACATAAGAACAATTTAAAATAAGAATAATTAATTTGTAGAATCGAATTGTAAAATCGTAGGATCGTTGAATCGTATTGTGATTCTACCTGTATACAAATTTTATTTCAATTAAAATCGTAAGATTTTACCAACTTACGATTCTACCTACGATTCAAATCACTCGCTTTATTTTTGGATCGTAAAATCGTAAAATCGTAAATCAAAGTCGTGATTTTAATAACCATGATTGGGTATGATGATGATGACGAATTAAATATAGTGTAAAAAAATATATGCAACAAGAAAGCAAAAGTTTAAAATTACTTAAGATGATGACTTTTATGACCCGTTTGGTAGGTAGTAATAAATGGTGGTAATGGAAATGAAAAATTAGTATAATTTTAGTTGAAAAATCTCTTGGCTACCTTGATGGTCATGCTTATTCAACTCCAATCATCTCATTTTCTTCATAAAATCCATTCCAATGCATTGCCATTGAGAAATGTGGTATTAGATGATAATAAAAATTTGTAAACAAAAATAATTTTTTGTGATCAAAGTTTCATATACATTAACATGGGAATATATGAAACTTTTGATGAAATTTTACACTATAAATCATTCTCATTACCATCATTTAGTGCTACTAACCAAACGGGCTGTCAAGGTATTTGATCTAACTCCTTCAAAAGTAGTTAGGCCTGTTAATTTATTAAGATGATTGATTTACAATGACATTAATGAATAGTTGATTCAATCTATTCTAATCTTATATGCATTAAAACTCTAATCTAATTTAATTCAAATCATTAAAAATTAACCTGTATTTAAACATGCTTCGTTAAACAAGTCTACTTTACCAAAATAAGTAGATAAAGAGTACGAATAAACTTATCATACAATTTTATAAATACATATTAAAAATTTATTGTATGTATACATGTCCTTGCGAATAATTTGAAAGAACCTAAAAAAAGTATATTGCTACTAATTTTTTATAAAAATTCATATAATCCACTCGTTAGTAGAATATTATTCTAAAAATGAAAATTAAATAAGTTTATATGTTTATTAATAAACCATGAACAAACTTGATCAAAGCTTGGTCAATACATGATTAATTACAAAGTAAACAAGCTTGAAAAACGATTTTTAGCTAATTTTTTTAATTAAAGAAGCCAAACGAAAACAATTTTTGTTTTCTCATTGGTCAAAAGTCAAAACATGATTATTTAAAAAATGAACAAAATTCTTTTATCATGCTATCCATATTTGTAAGAAATTATTAGTTATGAGAAGAACACATTTTAAAAAATAGGTAAAAAAGGCATTTAGTAGAACAAATTTGATTATAGTTCATTTAAACTCAAATTTTAACTTAAAATAGAAAATAAGCAAGGATAAAAAATCGACTAGATTGAGCTCATTATAAAGTTAGCATATTCTATTTTTACGAATATAGAAGTGGTGGAAATTACTTTCAACATATTATTACCTTTGAATCTATAAAATAATACATATTTTTATTTAAGTTTGTTCCATTTATTTATGCTGTTATCTTTATTATGTTATTTATTTTTTCTTTTATTCATTTAAATTTTATCTTTAATCTTCAACGATGAATTAATATTACAATTTAAAAAAAGGAGAACAACTTTCTTAAAGGAAAAGATATTAAATTTCGATTTAGATTTAATTTCTAAATTTGTACTAAAAGCCATAGATTTTTTGTTAAGGAGAACCAAGAATGTGTGAAGCCTAATAACCAATGGATCTATATTAGACTTCTTAATACAGCTGGGCCTGAAATTGACCCAAACAATACGCAGTAAGAGTTAAGACAACCCATTGAATACAACTCATTTAGTTTTGTAGTCATATGTATCCCAACTAGTCTCTCACTAGTCTCTTGAGAGACCGTCTCTTTGAGAGACGTATCTCAAACCCAATCTATTAAGATTAATGTCTACTTATCATATTCTTAATACATGCTTATATTATTCTTTATGTTTGCTTATCGTATTTCTAATGCCTACTTTTTATATCTTAAATGTCTACTTATATTATTTTAAATGCCTACTTAGAATATTTTTTAAAATATATAATGGGCTGGGCTAATAAGAGATGGTCTCTCAAAGAGACTATCTTACACAAGAATTTGTGTATCCCGAATTTTCACATTGCAAAAATTAAATTTTAATATGAGCTAAAAAGACTGAGCTCAAAATAAAGAGTTTATATGCTGATAATTAATAGTTATATTATTTGAGTTATTCAACCCATGAATATGAAGAGCCTCTCAATAAGACCGTCTCACATGAGAATTTGTGTCTAAACATTTATTCTCTCGGTATCATTGAGTTTTTTCTATTTATTTTTCTATTATCAGTGATCCTTCAAAATGTTAGAAGCTCATATGCTAGATAACAATGCTTCATATTTCAACGTCAATTTTTATAGAAAATATTATCAAATATCTAAAATTAAAGTTATAAATATCTATTGTATATCTATCTATTATGAAACTACACATTGAGATCAATCCAACATATTCATAGTCATCAATCCCTATGTTCACTCAAAGCTTGGATTTCGCGGAAAGATAATAGACATACCATACTCATATCTAAAAGAGAAATTTTGACATCTAAATTATTGTTTCACTTATAAAATGACATATTAAATATTAAATAATTAAAAATAAATAGTTAAAAAGTTAAAAAATTTAAATTTTAATTTAATTAAACTATTTAGCTCAATTTAAAATTATCTCATTTTAATTATTCTTAAATGAAAATCTGTGTGTTTTTCGTATAGGTTGTAGTTTTCTCCATTAATTTTTTTTGGACACTATCTTTTTTACTTCAAACAGAAGTGAACCATAAGCTGATATTGTCCAGCCCGCATGTATGAAGGTTGGCCGTCTGTATTCATTGGGCCAAGGCACCACGTACTTGTTAGGGTATCAGCACGTTTAGTATTGCTGACCTGCTGGGTAAAAGTTTGAAAAACTGAACTTTTTTTCATTAAAAAAATTAATGAATTAAGTTCGATTTTCTATAAGTCTTATTATAATTTATTATTAAATATTCTCCTGTAGTTTCTAATATATATTTTTTTTATTTGTTCATTTTACTAAAACATAGAGAGAAATTAAAAGTAATTTCTCCATGTTTAACTATACTGTTAGAGTATATATAATATATCATGAAGCTTTAACCATTAGTTTAAGCTTTTGGTTGAGTTGCTTCCTTGACATGATATCAGAAATCAGTGAAACAAGAGATCACGGGTTCGAATCTCAACCACTCCTCATGTAAAGTGGAATATTCAGCGCTAGGTATGGAGGAGGACATGTGTCGCATCCACACTTTGAGCCCAAAGAGCTCTCATGTGAGGCGACGCGTTAGAGTATATAACATATCATGGACCCTCAACCATCAGCTTAAGCTTTTGGTTGAGTTGGTTCCTTAACACGTACTAAAAAATAGAGTAAAATTAAGAGTACGAACAATCCAAAAAAAAAGAAAAAAATATATTTTCATGTATTGACTATTACTAACAATTAACAAAGGAGAAAACATTATCTTCTTTTTACAATATTATAATTTTTAATCAAAAAATTTATAAGAAATAGTTATTCAGTTGTTCGCTATTAGCAATAACCTTTCATGTTTGTTGTTACTAACTTGATTTTTAGTTTACATGTAATCTAATTTCATTATGTCAAATTAGTCATAATAATTTGATTTTATGAAGTGACAATTATTATACTTTTAAAACCATCTTCACATAGAAGATAGGAGGAGTAGTAATGTACTAATTCAATCATTTATATCTCTAACTATATATAATAAAAAATTATTAAAATTTAATATTAAAAATCTATACATTGAGACAAATCAACAACATTTCACTTGATTATGTTTTAACTTATTGATTAAAGATGATGAATAAATAGTGCATTATCTTACAATATTGCAAATAACATGGAACGGAGGAAGTATAAAAAATTAATTATTAAATAATTATTTTTAACAAATTATTTGTGAATTACAGTCTAAAAATTCAATCATTTTGCAAATTATAATTTTGATCAATATCTTGTAATTTACAAACTACTAAACTTGTAGACTATAATTCTAATATTCATGTTATGAGTCATTTTAGGGATATTTATGACTTGGGTAGTTGAAGTTTCCATAATTCCATGTCAATTACAAATTCTAAACTCTACCAATTAGACAAAGGTAGCCGAAGAAAGCTGGATCTCTCACACTCACATGGCGCATCTTAGCACGTTTCTGTTTTCCTTAATTTTTTAATCATATGTTATCAGTAATTATAGGGATTTTGTTAATAAAAAGAATAATAATTATTATTAATTCCAATTCATAATCATGAAAATTATATCCTTTCTTTAATGTTTTGTTATATTTTCAAACTGATCTGTTAAAAGATAACCCACCAAAAATAATTTTGCATCTTCCTTTTCATACTCAGATTCATACCTGCAATTCCTAATGTAAATAAATTGAATTCCTATAAACCCTAAAAAGCCCAAACAAAAGGTTAAATCACAAATCTATATTTACGTCACTTCTCTTCTTTTACCCTAAAAAAATAATTTCTATCATATGTTATAAATACAGAACATTATTGATTGATTAGTCAATTAGAGTGCAATTTTCTCTCTCCTTATTACTCAATTTCATCAACTCACATTGTTTGATCCAAATCACCTAAAGCTTTGTGGGTTTTTTCTTGTACCCACTTGATTATTACTGATATTAAGCACAGAAAATTTTAATTTTTAGTCACTTTTCATTGTTTCTGAATTGGGTTTGCCCACAAAAGTGTATGAGATCTCATCTTTACCCTAAATTTTGTGGTTAGTTCATCATATTGTTGATTAAAGTGAGGTTTTTGGGTTGATTTGAAGCTTTTTGGAGTTGGGTTTTCTATAATTTCTCTTATCCATTCCAAAATTTAACTAAATTTTGTGGTTGGTTGTTCAGATTGTTGGGTAAAGTATTGTTCTTGATCAAATTCAATAAACATTACATTGATAAGATTAAAGGCCAATGAGAAGTGAGCCTGAATACTATCAGACACAATGAGTGGAGGCTCATTGGGTCTTGGTTTGCGTTCTGCAAGTTATGGATCATTGCAGCAACAATTGCAGAATAATTTATTACAAAATCAATTATCTTCACCACTGCCGCCGCCACCACCCTTTAGTACTAGAAAACCAGTCAAGATGATGAAGGATAAGGAAAGGTTGTTCCATTGGTTGTGCAAAACTGTTGGCAGGAAAAAGGTTGGGATGCTGTTTCTTTGTTTGGTTTCTGCTGCAGTCTTTATTTGGGTTCTTTATGTCGGCAAAGGTTTGATTTTTCCCAATTTTTGTTTTATTTCTGTTGTTTTATTGATCCTGCATTGCTTATAGTAGTTGGTTTTGCTTCCTGATCTATAGATTTGAGTTTGTTTGAAATTGGATTATCTGTTGATTTGTATTTTGATGGGGATTGATTGTACTTGGTGAATAGTGATGATCATGTATTGATTATTTAGGATTATATTTTCAAGGAATTTAGTGTGCTGGGTATGAATATTGTGAAAAAACTTAGAAGTTCATTGATAATTTTAATGTGTAGAATTTTGGAAGATTTTTATACTTGTTAGTGTTCTTGTTTATATGGATATTTAATGAGTGAGATTGCAAGCCAAGTTTGTTTTGTTGGATATGAGGATGCAAACAAGCTTTTGCTCCTTGTTGGGTCGGAGCGGTGTAGCATGATTCATTCGTTAGCAAATTCGCTTTTTGAATTCGTTATTTGCTCAAGTTTTCCCAAGAATAGCCTAAAGACGACCATAATTCGCTTTTCTTGATTCGAGATTCACAAGGAGTTTATCGAATCATGTGACACTGGGTCGGAAGAAAGAAGCTGTGATTGATAAAACAAAAATATTCTGTTTCTGCTGAGGTTATGATTTACTGGCTCATGGAGATTTGGTGGCACTTAATTAGTGTAATGATGTTTTGTCAATGGTTGTTTACTAGGTGAGGATTCGAGAGGGAATGAAGGTCCTGCAAGTATTACGATAAACAACCGTACATCTGCAAGTGTTGCACACTTATCTGCTCCACTCAATAATAGCACTCGTGCAAGTGATGAGCCCTTGCCTGCTCGTGCAGTGCAAGTTGTGGATCGTAAATATTTCACAGGATATACACTTCCTCCAGGAAATCCTTGTCAACATTTTGCATTACCGCCGCCACCAGCTGATCCTAAACGAACAGGACCACGGCGTAAGTTTATTGCACTTTAGATTTGTCCGTTTGATGTTGATTCTTATTCCTCTAGTACTGCTTCTTGTGGAGGCCAAATTTCCCACCTATTGCCATCCACTGCGAATAATTCCTACTATTGATTATTTCTAAATAATCTAACTTTTGTATATTTTTTGCTGATAGCACCCCTTGGCACATTTTAACCGGTTACTGTTGGTACTTACCACCAAAGAGGAGTTGGTATAGACCAACGAAAAAGCATAAGGAGGAAGAAGTGAGTGAAACGGCTAGTGGGTACCGGTTAAAATGCAGTAAGGGATGCTGTTAGCAAAAAATATACAAAGGTTGGATTATTTAGATTTTAGAAATAATCAATAGGAATTATTCACAAGAGATGGAAAATTGGGATTATTCATGACAATTTTTCCAATTTTTTATCATATATATAACTTATAGTTCGTTCAAATTTTTTTGTTACAGCTTGTCCCGTTTGCTATCTTGATCAGAAGCAAGCAATTGCACTAATGCCTGATGCACCTTCATATTCCCCTGTGTATAATTTAACATATGTCTATGAAGAGAATTCATCAAAAACTGAGTTTGGAGGCTCTGAGTTTGGAGGATATCCTTCTTTGAAGCAAAGGGATGATTCTTATGATGTAAGGGAGTCCATGATTGTGCATTGCGGGTATGTAACTTCTTTACATTCATTTTCCTGCCTTGATATGTCTTTAAAGCCTTGATTTTGAAAGAGTTGCATAAATCTAATTATTCTTCATTAATTCTCTTAGTTTTGTTAAAGGACAAAAACCTGGTCGTGGTACCGGATTTGACATTGATGATGCTGATCTTGCTGAAATGGAACAGTGCAAGGGGCTAGTTGTTGCCTCAGCAATATTTGGTACGGCTGTGTTTTGTGTTCACAAAATTGTTTGTTGCGTGAGTAAACCCTGTTGCTCAAATTTGATGTTATGTTGTCGTCAGGAAATTACGATTTACTTCAACAGCCCAAGAATACAAGCGAAGATGCCAAAAGAAATGTATGCTTCTTTATGTTTTTGGATGAGGAGACTGAAGCAGCAATGAAGAATGCTAGTGTTCTTGATGGAAGCAAGAGGGTTGGATTATGGAGAATAGTTATTGTGCGCAATCTTCCATACACAGATCCAAGGCGCAATGGCAAGGTAAATGATCGTTCGCTTTGTAATGGTCCTTTAATGCTTTAACTTTTCGTCAATAGGTCTGATACTATGTATGTCTAATGGCAATTTTTGTGTGTAACAGCTTGTCATCAGAGTTATTTGAAACAGCAAGTCTTGTATGAGACCGTCTCACTGTGAGACGGACTCATACAAGCAGTGCATTAGTAAAAAATCATTAAAAAAATGATGAAACCAGAATTCACACTTGTACAGGAAGCAATTTTTTTTGGTAATTTGGGCTGACCTAATTGCAGTCGTCTCACGGTGAAACGGCCTCAATAAAGAATTAGAGTATATGAAAACTTCCTTCTGATTTGCTTTAACGTTGAGCATATCAATTAAAATGTTTTTATTAATGAATTGTTTTGTGGCTTGCTTGACCACACTATACTGTAAAATGTATATTGTTATAATTTGGAGGAAGTGGTTTGGCTTAGCATCGAACCTTCACATCCTGGTATACATAGCATAGGTTGGCTTCTGCACCCATCTGCCCGTCTTATTCTTCTTAATTGATACAATATTCCTGGTGCTGATTTAAGTTCTGGAGTTCTGTTACCTGTGTCACTTGATCCAAGTGCTGTTATCTGTGTGTCACTTCTGAAGTGAAGAGTCAAGAGCATTCTCATTGTTGAATATATGCTTGTTCGTGCTAGAGAAACTCTTGTGTATCCATGTTTCAATTGTCACAATTGAGTATTTGACGATGGGATGCTGACAAGCCTTAGAGGAATCTCATGCTTTGAAATGATTTTCTGTACTTGTTCAACTTATTGTTTTCAAGAACAATTATAATTATAACTGAATGAGAAAAAGAGAAAGACGAACAATCATCATCATTATACCCAATATATCCCGCCCATAGAAATCTACGATTACGGTCTAGGGAGGAAAGGATGGTGGCAAGCCATATCATAGAGAACAAAAACCAGTGTTAATTTCTATAATTAGCTTCTCTAAACATTTCTAAAGTAGGTGAGGGGGGCATGTGGTATAAAGTTGTATGCACTTGTGCGCCGACTTATATATATATGTTGTATAATCGCCAGATTGAGTTATTTATATTGTTGACTTTCATATGCTACTTGTACTAGCATTCTTGTAGCTTGGAGCCCTAAGAACTTATTGATAAACTGAGGGGGCATTTGGCTGGAAAGAATCAAGAAAGGCAGTTAGAACGCATAATTTCTTAGTGACTACTTTTGCTTTATTTTCGAATTTTCATTCCTTCCTTAATTCTTGCATTCCACAAAATCCCTTTAATGTGATTCCTCACCCCTTTTGGTTTTAATTACCCGTATTCCCTTTTCACCATCTTGCAGCTTGATCACCATTCACCCCTTGACAACAACAAATAACATCCCGGCTGGAGCCTGCTATTGGCTCCTTAACCTTTCATCCCTAAAACTTTTACAAGTTTACCACCGGACGGCCTTCGTAATCATCAATCTCATAATCATCACTAAAATGCAACCTACTGCGTTGAAATCCTACTGCCAGTCTGAAACCATAACCCACTATATGCAAGTGTGCAACATTATCGTGGTAACTCAATAGCCAATTTCACAACCCAACTATTAAACCCTTGACCTGCCATAACCCGTCCTCCATCAGTACACCAACTTAACAACCTCACATCACCGCTGTGACGACAAACCGAAGTATAACAGCCACCCAGAGAATTTTTTTTTGTATAAATGCATATTTTATCTAATCTTTATATCACTCGACACATTTTATGAAAAATTTGCAAAAAGTTCTGAAATTGATTTTTTTTTTTTTTTTTTTTGTTGTTGTTGTTAGGGGGATGTTGCCGGGATCAACCCTCTTGTTGCACCTCTGGCAATTTTTCTGCCTGTTTTAACTTTTTTAAAGTTCCGGGGTTTATCTGTTATAATGTTTCTCTTACATCTTTGTGACAGTTACCATTATGTTAATGTAGTATTATATTTCTTTATAGGTTCCGAAGCTTCTATTGCACAGATTGTTTCCTAATGTTCGTTATTCTATATGGATGGATGGAAAACTTGAACTTGTTGAGGATCCGTATCGAATTCTTGAAAGGTGAGTACTATGTATCAAAATGAGGCTTGTTTTGTCCTAAAGTAAGCTATATTGTTGAACTGTTACCATTTTTTGAACTTGTATGTTTATAATCTCACATTAGCTGTTCAGCGAACACGTAATGAAATCCAAGATGGATATAAGTGATGCAAAAGGAAAATCGAAAATATATGCTTTGTTATCTCTGATACTGCTTTTTCTTTTCGTTGTAGTCACTAACCCTATCAACTCCTTATGTATTCTATGTCTGCTTCTCAATCTTCAAGTTGAAGCTGAAACCCATTTCTAGGATTATTACAAGTAGTTGCTTTCAAGATGTTGAGCATCAAATTTATCATCTCAATTTTGTAGAGATCAAATAGATTTCAAGGCAGCTGTTTAATGTTATCGATTTTGCCTTTTGGTTATCCCTCAGAAAGTTCGCACCTTCAATATATGCTGTGTGGGGGTTGCGTCCATTCTCTTAATAAGGCAATTAGACCATAGAGTGTACTCTAAACTATGTTACTCGGACTCTTCATTATGCTTCACGTACCGGTGTCCGATCCTTGATGCTCGGACATCGGTATGGCACTTAGACACTACATTTTAGGCATAAATTGTATATTTAGACGTATCAGATACTTGGACACGTACAAGTATCACGATATGAGTACTCGAGTTCAAGTTACATAGCTTTGAGATTATCGAGGCATCTGTGTCACCATCCTTCTTTTTGCTATGTCCATTTTCGCTTGGATTGTTTAATTTTTGTGCTGCGAAATTACCCAACTTCGCCATCACTCATTGCCGATCCCAAGTCTAAATAAAAGAGGAGGTTGAACGGTAGCAAAACCTAGTCACACCCCCATGATTATTAGCTCACTCGATCTTTTGGGATTAAGTATTTGACGTTATTGTTGCTGAAGATAATTTGGAGATGTTTGAGTATGACTACTTGCTGCGTTCTTTTCTCTACGATCACGGATTAATGCAATGGTCCTTTCTGTTATAGTCTATTGATCACCGATTATGACGTGTTTTATAATCATAGATGCTATAGCTGCGAAATATAACGTTCTCATCTCACTGCAGATTTTTATGGAGACAAAATGCAACTTTTGCAATATCCAGGCATTATAAACGTTTTGACGTATTTGAAGAAGCTGAAGCGAACAAAGTTGCTGCAAAGTATGACAATGCTTCCATTGATTTTCAGATTAATTTTTACAAAAAGGAAGGATTAACTCCATATTCTGTGGCAAAGCTTCCCATTACGAGTGGTAAGAGTTCCTCCTTTTCTGCTTCTCACATTTTTTTTTGTGTTTGTAGAAGTTTAGTACCCATATCTGATATTGTTATGTGTCCTCAAGCTTTGCACTTCCAATCCTTACATTCTTTCGGAAAATTATATTCTAAATAGATGATTATATAAACTTTCTTCATCCCATATTTATTCTCCCTTATTCAAACTAAATAAAATTTTAAAGTTCTTTTTGAGTTAAATATTAATAATTTTATTTGTTTTTTACTTTAACTCTATTGCCTTTGAGGGCTTGTCGCATACTGTCAATCGCAAGCCCGGATAAGGAGGACGGCTCATTAAAACTTAGTCACATCCCATGATCATGAAACCAAAAATCAATCCCCAATCTTCTCGGATTAAGGCTTTGGCATTGTTGTTGTTGACTTCAAGTCACCCTTAATCCCTTGTAGATTTTTACTTTTATTATTTTCGTCACCGTTCTAAATCAAAGTGAGAATATACATTCAGATGAAAAGAGTTATGAAAACAACGAATTGTGCAGGGTCTTGAAAACAAATAGCATTGTTACAAAATGTTTCGAATGAAACAGTAATGATTTTTGTACAAAGTTTAGCTCTCGAATATTCTCAATAGGGAATAGAATATGATTAGTTACATTCTATTTTAACTGAATTGTACCCTCTTTTCTCCTGCACAATTAAGGTACAACGAGTGATAAATTTGGGCTTGTACACAAAACCCGCATAAGAGGAGAGTTGACTTCACACAAACCCGATGAGGTTCCATCCTAAAACCTATTGGTATTAGGAGTAGCCCATCAAATATATATGTTAGTCAATCTCTCTCTAAGTTTTTGATGTGGGATCACATGTGGGTTATTTTGAACAATGAGAACAAACCGATACAATGGTACAACGATAAATTTATTGCAGGAGGGTTTGAAATTGATAAAACAATAAATTTGGGTACTACTCGGAAACTTTCTAGTTTCTATAATTTAAGCCTCTAGTTAGAAATGCTTTCCCTGTATCGGTTTGATGTTCATGCATTTTCAATTGTCCTATTTTTGTTTCACAGATGTACCTGAAGGATGTGTTATAATCCGGGAGCATGTTCCAATCTCCGATCTTTTTAGCTGTTTGTGGTTCAACGAGGTTGATCGATTCACTTCCAGAGACCAAATTAGTTTCTCAACTGTAAGGGATAAAATTAGAAAGAAGGCAAACTGGACCGTCAGCATGTTCTTGGATTGTGAAAGACGCAATTTTGTTAACCAGGTAAGCTGTTCTTTCCATTCTTTACCTCGTCGATAATGTGAGTGTGAGACTCGTGCTAAGTATGCTTAGATCTTATGCACTTTAGTTTTTTATTTGTGAGCTAAGCGATGAGCATCTGAGCTTTAGTTTTATTTACCTCATAAATTTATTATTATTTCATTTTAATTGCTATAAAATTGCTAAAATATAGTAGTATTATGTAAGTTTTTTGAGTTAAAATTTTAAAATTAGTTTTCTTATGGGCCAAAAACACCGTAAGTCATAATTGTGGAGTATTAACTCGGATAATATAAACTTAAAATTAAATAGTTGGTTATAACTCAAATATATTGATTTCAAATCTAAAATTTCACCAATTTCAGAAAAATAGGTTGGGTTTGGTCGTGTTTCCTTTGCCGGAATTTGATAGGTCTAGTTTCAAGCAATTGATTTACTCCCCCTCGCCCCTCCCTTATATGCCCGTCTTAAGAAAATTAACTAGGAACCGCAGTTATGATTCCAATTTCGTACAAGACGATACATTATCCACATTTCTTTCCCTCTAAATGTTTCATCCTATCATGAATGAATCACCAACTCTCGCCGTTTTCGTGTAGTTTCGTGTTTTATTTTCAACGAGACTAATTTGACGTCGATTGTGAATTTCTGCTAAATCGAGTTACAATGATGATCAGGGCTACCACATGGACGTGTTAAAGCAAAAGCAAAAGCAAGCAGAAGTATTAGCTGCTGCACGTCCTCCTCCAGTCGCTTTCCCGCCTCCTCCTCCTGTTTTGGCTCCCCCTCCGCCACCCACACAAGTCGAAGGTCCTCCAACCCGACGGAACAGAGGCAGGGGTCGAAGGCGAAACCGCAAGGTTGCTGCTGGAGCTGCCGATGAGACAAGTATAGGCAGACAATCAGGCACCAGTTGAGGTCAAAATTTTGTCTAGACGAACAAATTATACCCATGGTATGGTTTTACCTTCCCAGCAAAGTATACTCTCTTTTACTCCTATTCTATGGTGCATGGCTTGGTATAACTATCCATTTTTAAGAATATTGGTGTACCCTATCGTCTTCGTTCACATAAAACGATAACGGTTATTGTTCTTCCCCCAGAAAAAGGACAATAGCCGAGGAGGACGAGAATTGTTATTCATTTTTTTTGTATATATAAGATACCACATTTTTTAAAATAAAAATATTTTCATTTCCGTGGTTTATAATTGAGGATGATTAATATTCTTCCCGTGTTTCCAATCAAAGTTTATATGCCTTTTCGTGTAAGCCGGATTCAATAAGTGTTCTTGGAAGATAAGATTTTTATTTATGTGAAGTTTCAGATAATGTTTGTTACCAAGTTTCAACCGGAAATAATCGCTTTTTTATCAGTAACAAAGGTAAGGTTGTATACATTCGACCCGTCAAACCTTGCATAAATGGGAACCATTTATGAGCATAACTCGAGCTTGAACAAGCTTTTATATCTCTTCTTCGTGCTTGACTAAGTGATAACTTGATTAACAATCACCATTGTAGCGCCGTGATGGATTGGTGAAAGCTTCGGAAAAATGAAGTAATGGTGCCTAAGAGAAATTGCAAAGTAAAAGATGAAGCTCTTTAGGTTTCATAGGAGTATGCATTATTATAGTCCTTTCATAACTAATGTTCGAATCTCAAAGAAGAGATAACAATCATAAAATCTACGACAACTATGATGCAACACATTTGGTAAAATGAATAGAATTTTAACTTATTATATTTAATTTTTTAGTTTTCGTGCTAAAAGTCAATGAGGCTAAATGGCTGGGACAAAAGAATACGTTAATTCATTACATTAAATTTTTTAGTTTTCGTGTTAAGAGTCAATGAAGCCAGATGGTTGGATTAAAAGAGTGTTAATTTATTATATTTAATTTTTCAGTTTCCGTGCTAAAAATCAATGAAGCTAAATGACGGGGACAGAATAGTATGTGTATTTATGACAAGCCAAGAACAGTGACGTGCATTCTTCTTTTCTTGCCATTTGCAATGTTTGGGACTCAATGATATAATGCATAATGTAACTACAGTTGAGTTGACCCAAACTCTAGCTTTTGGGTGTCAAATTCAATCAACACTTAACTTTCTTTTCTTGATGCAATGATCCCACTTTAAGCATATAAAGGTAGACCATTTTGTTGATGCTAAGCTTTGGTCCAAATTCATGCAATTTTGCAAATATGCTATCAATAATCTCAAGGAACAACGATTATTTGAGTACAATCATTTTTTGCTATTTGATTTGAATAAAAAATACTTATGAAAGTTCAATTTCATCAATTGGGCCAGGGGTAATTAGGTCATTTTAATTTCTGAAGGGTGGTATGCAAACTATTCTAGACTTGTAGAATTATATCCTTTGAATTACTAAATTATAAAATTGGGAAACAAATACAATGTTAATAGCAATCAAATTCATAAATAGGCAGTACAATATAGAATTCTAAACTCCTTTAATTTAATACCATTCCTCAACAGCTTTACTTCCTCCATAAAATAGTAACAGGCACTACACTATATAAGGTGTAGAGATGTAGTGGCCACATTTTTCTATTAATTTTTAATTTTATCAATAAAATATCAATCTCAACATTTTTTTTTTTAAATGTTTTCAATAATTTTTTGATAATAGGATAGGTTAATGAAAGAAGGCTATGTGAGAATCAAATTTAAGATTTTTTTTTAAAGTGCAACATATTCTCCAGCTAAGACAGGATCAGATTTTTCGAAGTGAGGCGTTCAAAGCAAAACCAATGACCTAACATTGACAAATAACCATTTTGTAACTAAATCTGATTTTGACCCGACTTCAAAATAAATTTATAATTATGTAAAAACAAATGTGGAGACAAGACTCGATTTTGAATTAATGCGAAACACCTAACCCGACTGTTGGCTGATGATGTATTTAGTGCAGCTAGCAGGGAAAAGATCTTGAAATTAATGTGCAACGAGGCATTCTTAAGTAAAGGTAGTGCGATATACCCTGAATTGAGCTGTACAAAGGGTTTGATAGACTATTCATATTAATAAGGTGCGTCTTCTTTTTAAGGGAATCCATTTACTAAAAACTCCACAATTATACGTGCTTCATGATGACTGATGAGTAATCCTAAAATATGTTACCTTTTAAAAAAAATTTTAAAGTGTGCATGAATGAGGTCAAAGCGCGTTCAAAAGAATTATGTATCACTTTACAACATCCATGAGTTTACAAAAGATATCCGTATTCCACAGAGAAATATAGTGTTCACAAATACAAGTGGGAGGTCACTTTTTCTTTCCACATATGAAGCATGCAAATGCAAATTCTTTGAAAGTTCATTGTCAAAGTAAATCCTAGCTTAGCTTGTTAGTGGGTTTGGCCACTATATATGTTTTTAAAAGAAAAATAATAGTTATGATAATGGAGTTTGTAGTCATGTAGTAATAGTTACTCCACTAAATACTTTATATGGTAACCAACTAACCCTAATGATTAATTATTTGTTGGATGGACATCAAATTATTATTTGTTCTCACCATCTTATTCTCTCTTGGTGTCAAGGGCGGCTATATATGGCCTTTTTGCACCCCTCAAATTTGGTAATTTTTATTGCTTAATAGATGTTTGAGGCTATGAAACTACACTTTTTAAAATAATATCTTGGGTTAATATATATGATATTGTATTTATATATATTGTTACGATTTTATAAAATTAATGCTGATTTTTTGATAATTAATGATACTCCGTTATTAAACTTCTTAGCTTATATGTTCTAATAAAGAGTGAAATTTAAGACGAGGGAATCGAACCTTGTCTATATCATGTCTTTTGAATTCTCCCTTTACTAAAAAAAAAATTATATTCTTGTTTTTGTTTGTCCTTTTTATTTTCTATATTGAAATCTTTTCTATTTAACATATTTTTTTCTCTAGTATTTTTTACTAGTTTCTTATTATCCTTTATTACATCATAATGAAAATTTCCAACAAATAGCAAATTTTATAGTAATGTCAGTGTTTGTTTATTGTTTAATATTTGTTCTTTTTATTCTTTATATGTAATCATTAAGTCTATCAATAACATTTTTTTCAATACCAGATAATTCGTGCGATGTAAGGCTTTATTAAATTTACTAACATATTTGTATCATTTAAGAAATTAAAATTATAAGATATAAATTTTACTAGTTATATCTCATTTTATTCTAAATAGTTGTATACATTATACGCGTAGATGATTGTGAAAATTTAATTATAGATTTAAAATAAATGTTTATGTTAAATTATTTTATAAAAGTTAAATACATTGATTTATGAAAAACATGATGGTGTGTGATGAGTAGAGTCAAAGTAAACAAAATACTCCTAGTACTCAATTAAAGGATGGTAAAGTTACAAAAGGGGAAAAGTGCATGTACTTCTAATGATGGTCGATATGTTTTCCTACACTTTAATTTCTCCATTTTTTTTTAATAAAAATATACTTCCTCTCTAATTTAGAATTTACATTTTTCATCTAAAAAGCTCAAACAAAAAAAATTAAATAAGATAAGCTAAAAAAGACGGAATCAGAATTGAAAACTATGCTATATTAGAGATCAAAGAACGTGTTTCAATCTCTAATATCACCAAGATCGAATGTATGAAATCTTGTGACAAACAAATTACACTATCAATGATATCGATGTTTGTAGGGGATAATAATGCAATGAAACGACACAAAGATTTAATGAGGTTCATCCAATCAAGGCTACGTCCTCCGGTGTGTAGTATCTCTTATGTTATCACAAAGGAGTTTAAAGAACTCTCAAATTGGAAAATTACAATAGAGAGGAGATTAGGCTAGTGTTCGGCTTAGGATGTATTTTTATGGATGTGTTTAGTGTAGATAAGAGCTCACTATGTATAGTGCTAATTACAATTAATAATAATGCATAATTATGGCTAAGAATGAATGGCATAATAACCAGCTTTAGAAGTCATAACTCAAAACAATATCCGAGGCTTCACAGGGCAGTCTGCTCATTCGAGCTTATACAGCGCTCGTTCGAGCAGGTATCATCAGAGACACTAGTGTGCAGCAGCTTCAAGCGCTCGTTCGAGCACAGTAGGTCCCCCACTCTGATCCTTCTGATCTCAAAGCTCGAACAATACACCTTCTTCAAGTGCCTCGAACAAGGCACATAGAAACAGCATCTAGAAACTCTTGCTATACCTCATTAACTTCATTCAACATACATAATTATCATCATTATTCTTATGTGTTTAAGTCACACCTTAATTTCCTCATAACTTCAAGAATTAATCCACACTTAAACATCACCATTAATTACATTTTTAACTCACCCATCATAGATCCTACATAGGATTCCACACACTAATGCATATGATTTATTTGGTGCACTCAAGTCACCATTAACATTAATTCTAACACAATATAGTCAAAGAAAAAAAATACTCAAAATACTCAGCTACAAGTCCATTAGATGCATGTCCCTCTAGATTTGAGTGCAAGATTCATATTGTTCTTGTAGAAGCAAGACGTTGCATAGGTTATAAAATGGTTAGTTATATAAAGAACTTATCATAGTATTCTTAATTAATAAGTCTAATTTCTTGAGGAAATTCAGAGGAGAATGTAAGTCTCGAACCCATATAATATGCTTTTAGGCGTCTTATAAAATATATAAGGTCTTAGATTCAAGATCATAGCATTAAAGTATTTCATATAATAGTGAGTCGTATATTGCCCTTTATATTTACCCGGTTACATAAGGTGGTGAATTTCATCCATATATCAATGATTATACCCTTATGAAAGTGCATAAATTCATTATAAATCAAAAGAAGTTCTATAAAGAACGGATATATTCATCTCTTTCTATATGTTTGGAATCTCTTGATCTTAATAAGATATTAAGATGTTATTTAATTATAAGGAAAAGAAGATATAAAAGAAAAAGGCTATGGATTTGCTAGCAAAGTTAAAGAAAAATGGTCCAATTTTTTTGTGACTATTTGCGTTGTAACTTCTATATATAAGATAGTTAATTGTGCATTGAAGACATGGTGTAGGACCTCCCATGGTGCTTATTGATGGAAACTTTTTTAGGGCATGAAACTTTTTTAGGGCACATGCCCTACGTTATAGTGGACATATTAAAGATTTTTACATTTTGCTGCTCATCATTGCCATCAATTGTTTACTTTCCATTTAGTAGAGTTAGAATAACTGTGATATTAATGAGATTAAATATGACAATAATGGATACTAATGTTTAACGTAATTTCAAAAATTATACGATCAACCTAAGTAAATTAGTTGAAGAGAGCGACTATTCGAAACTTATAAATCATCATTTATTAAAACTCGCGCTCTTTTTTTTTAGAAGATGTTTTTGCTTAGGGTTTATGTGTAATATAATCTTTTAATAGTGATAGATTAATAGTAAATCATCCTTGGACCTATCTGAACTATTTAAGCCCTTATTTGCACTTATAAATTAGATCTTATTTAAACTTATTGATCCGTATTTAAATTTAATTTTTTTATGATAAATGGAAAATGTGCAATAAATTTACGTTGTTAATCCTTTTTTATTTTCTATGTGAGCCGAAAAACTCCATCCAATATTTTTTTCTGAAAAAATAAATTCTTAATTAAATAAGAGCATGTATGTTTTAATAATAAGACTATGTTTAAAATCAAGATTATCATGAATTCCTTTATAAGTTTACCTTGCGAAGATGCAAAGTGGTCATTTGCAAATTTCACTATCAACTTTACCAAGGAGTAGTTTCTTATATACATATAATTGGTTTAAAGTTACTTTTAGCTTAGATTAGCAATTCTTTAATCTATAATAGCACCAAGGGGTAAAGTTACATAACATTGTGTTAAATTAGGCTGGACTTATTGTGAATGCCAGCATATTAACGGGGGGACACAAGTGCACACACTTCATAAGCCAAGGAGATATATACCATCCCAAAATCATATGGCAATGGGAAGAAGGTCTCTAATAGCTTATAAAGCGTGCACACCATTTTCAATTTATCGATGTGGGATAACTCATCCCAACACATTCAATTGTTACAATTACACATTACACACTAGGAAAGAAATGTTGAGCCATACAATAACAACTAGCTAAAGAGTAATAGCAAAGTAATTTATTATGATATTGTCATTTTCAAAATAAAAAAGTTTGCTTTATAAGGAGTGTATACATGTGTGATGTAATGTATGTACAATGTACATAACTTTTTAAATTAGTTTTCTAGATTTTGTTAGATTATGGTGATGTAAGTTAGATGGTATATATGTGTTCCTATTAATATCTCATAATCATATGAAACAACCTAAAATTCTCCGCTCACGAAAGTGAATGAATTCTTAATTCATAATTTATATATTTATTCAAAAAAATTAAAATTACTCTTTAATCGTATTAATCATTGAATAAGTTTTAGATTAAAAAAAAGTCTTACATGGAAATTTAAAATATGAATAATTAAAGGAACAAAGAATACATGGTGTATTGGAGGTTGAGAATTGCTGGAAAAGCATACAAATGTTCAATGTTGATCCTCATTGGATGATCACAATTGAAGTCCATGAATGTGTTTTGACATTCTGTGCCACTTAATGATGCTAATTGCACTTTGTTATTATTGTACAATCTTAATCCCATTCCAAATATTTGCTTTAGGTGACGTGTAATTCCCAAACAAATCCATCTGATCACAATTCACAATACAAGTAATTGGTAAAACTACTAGTAATGGATTTTGAGTCATATTTGTAATTTAAATACTTCATCCTGTTCAATGAATTTGCAATATTTTATGATGAAAAAATGTTATAAATTGAACGTGATAATTTCACTGCTTATATAATATGATTATAATTAACTTTGAAATATACGATAAATTATTTGTTATGTGATGTTATAAATAATGTTTGATGAATGATAATTATTTTCATTGAATCTTAAATATTTATATATCAAGTATTTTTACTTTCGCTGTATCTACATATTTGACTTATGTTTTGACTTAAATGTTCGAAACTATTAAAACAAATTGGATACTTAATTGGGCAATCAAATATCTTAATTCCTATCTCATACTAACTTTTAAGTCTCAAATTTTTTCAACCTTCTTGATCCTTTTGAATGTCAACCTTTTTTGTTTTAACTTTTATTAGGAATTGAAAATTAAATTTTATCTCACTTATAAAGCATATATTTTTAATAAAAAGGTTTTATATTCGATTCTTATTTAGTATCTCCCTTCTTTTTTCTTAACATGTCCGATAATAAGAAAAATTATAGGGTTAATAGGCCACTTGTCAATACGACCTCACACACTAAAAAAGAAACTAAGGGTCAATGGCTTAATGTGGCGACAATTATTTTTAGAAGAAATAATAACCACTAATCACCTCAAAGACCCCACCAATAAATTAAAATAATTTAAAAAAAAAAAAACCTTTTTATATGTCAAGTGGCTACATTATGGTTATGGTGTTTCTACACATATGTGGGAATTGGGATACATGTGCTCCAATCTAAACTATGAACCGTTAAGTGATTTCAATACATCAATTATTGTTTCTCTTTTACTTTATAAACAAAAATAATGACCATTTTTTATTTTTTATTTTTTATTTTTTGAATTATTTGCGCAATTATCAATATTATAGCTCTTAAAAACAAAATAAAGAATACTAGGAACATCTTGCATTATTATTGCCATAGCAAATAAACTTTATTTAGCATGATTAGTTTGATTACCACAATTCCATTGGATTAAAATTTTTTAATGAGACTTTGATTTATATGTCATGGACTCCTGGTAATATCAACTTATGATTTGTTTTGATGATGTTATAATCATTTTGCGTCAAAGAATAACTAGAATTTATGGAGAGTTAAACAATCTCATAATTTTCAAGTTAAAAATTTGATTGTTTAATAACTTTAATTTATTTTAATTATGTTAAATTGAACTAATTTTTTTGAACTCAAATGTAATTACATCTTAATGTACACTTTTTAGTGGTCATATATATATATATATAAATGTAGGATCAAATAAGAAGGAATTTAAAATGAGAATTATAAGAAGGATTTTTGTTTGATTTTGTTTGGTTACTATATATAAAAAAAGGATACTATGTTATAAATTAAGAGCGTTTTAAAAATTATTTCATAGTTACCTTTCTGTGTAACATAATTACTTTTACAATTATGAGTTTGTGGCTCAATCGTACCCATAGATTTTTTTTTATTTTAGTGAAATCAAGGGTGTAAAGTCCTTCTTACCCTTCTCATTTTCAACCCCTTCTCAATGGATCCCTCCCATATATATATATATATATATATATATATATATATATATATATATATATATATATATATATATATATATATATTACTCCCCACTATTTCACCAAAATTTGATGGAACAGAACTTATTTTTACTGATTTGAACTTAATTTTTAAAAGTCTGTCTTGGTTTGTAGGACTAGTGTACAACCCTTATGGGTTGTGTCACCGTTATTATTCCTAAAAGGTCGGTTCACGTTAGTGAGGGTAAGATATTGGAGCTTGGAAAAAATAAACATGTAAGTAAGATGAAGATGTTACGATTTTAAGTGTGATTGTTGTAATTGTAATTATAATAATACACTAAGTCAAGATAAAAAAGGATAAAATGAACTTTAAATGAATTGATAGTAAACTATTTGTAACAACAAAGTGCAACTTCTCTATTTGTACAAAATTTTACATTTAAGCATAGTTAGTGTAAAATTGTCTAACAATATCAGGTATTATATGCACTTTCATTAAAAAAATTTACTACTTTTATTTGTGAGGTACGCCTTTGCTTCATAGGCATACTTCTTTTACTTTGAGTTTGCATTTAAAAATTAGAAAATCATTTTATATATTTAAGTTTAGTGCAAATTCAAACAAACAATAAAAGGTTAAAGTAAAGGAGAGAGTAGCAAGTACAAAGAAAAAACAAATCAAAAACCCATACCGGTTATTAATTGATCATGAAAAAAAAGTATGGAGTTGGTATACACTTGTAGTATATACTATATGCTCCCTCCACTCCTCGTACTATTTAGTTTAGAATTAAGTATCCATTTCTGACTACTTCTACACCACACCATTTTACAGTTTACACTACCAAACTATTAGGAGCAGAATAACAAAAGAAAGAAAGAAATACAGACAAACAGACAGGAACCAAAGAGATCTGCAAACTTCTGAAATGTTGAATGAAGATGAAATGATTTCAATGATTTGGGGAGGATTAACCATTAATGACCCTCTCTGAAAAATTCCCCATCTTTCCTGCTTTCTTCCTCTGACATCTTCTGCTTTTTCTGCAACCCCTTTTGTATTTCTGTTCATATTTACAGTAAAAGTTGTGGTTGATTGTAAGGGAAAAAGATATGAATAAGAGGATAATAATACTGTTTCGACATCTGAGTTTCTATTTTTTCTTCAATTAGTTGTATTTAGAATGGTTTTTCTGAGGATTTAAGGGTAAATGCTCTTTCTTTGATCTTCCCATGATGATGAAAACTGGTATGTTTCTTTTTATTTGATAAAGTTGTTATCTTTTAATCTTTACACCCTTTTTTTGTCTTAATTTCTTGCTTTTGATGTTAATATGTGATATGGGTATGCTCGTTTAGATTCATTGTTTTGATAAAAAAAGGTTTTTTTCTTTTAGATCAATTTGCGAATTACAGCATTAAAGTTTGCACTTTTACGAATTACCGTCTAAATGTTAATTTTTCGAATTACGGCCAACAAAGTATCAAAGTTTGCAGATTCAGACCAAAACATAGAATTCTGACTATTTTAGTGGTCGAAAATTTAGGTCAAGTGGTCGAAATTCAATGTTTTTGGCTCAAATCTGTAAACTTTGATACTTTGGCTGTTATTTACAAAAATAAACATTAAGACTGTTATTTGTAAAATTGATAAACTTTAAGAGTGTAATTCGTAAATTATTCTTTCTTTTATGATTCATTTTTTATATAAAAGTTTATGATTTGAATTTTGTGAGATTTTGTAGGAGGGTTTTTGTTTACTGCATATTGGTTAAATTTTTGTATTTGTGTAAGAAAATTGAAAATTTTTTTTTTGGACTTTTAGTTTGAATTCTGAACCTTATTTTTGGTAGAATTTTGAAGATTTATGAGGTTTGAATAAGGTATAGTAGTATATTGAAGGGCCTAAAACAGTACAAAAAGAATAAGAATTGAAAGAACCTTTTTTTTAATTGAAGATTCACAATAATCCTTGGGTATGTTGATTGAAGAAAGCCTTGTTTTGATTGTAGCATAAGAAGTTAGGCAAGCTACCTATTGAATGTGTTTTTACTTGTTTTGATTCATTTAGAACCGTAAAAAATCTAGATCTTTTATGTTTATACACATGCTCATATACTCGAATCCTGATTTATACCCCCTCCGTCCCAAAGATATGTTTCACCTTTTTATTCATATGAGTCTATTATTTTAATTGATCGGGAACATATCTTTAGAATGGAGGTAGTATGCTACTTTTAGTTGATTATGGCAAACTTCATTTTTAAGCAACATATTTCTTGTCAACAATTGACATAAAACATGGAACTTGAAGATAAATTGGTATTGACAAATTCTTTATTAAGGCCGTCTCATCGTGAGACGGCTTAATATGGGCTGATCTAATATTTAGTTAAAAAAATTGAAAAAAACAGTTTTTCATTTACTTAACTAATTTATTTTTAGTTCCATTTCTTAGTCTATACACATTTGGATGTATTTAGAGGAAAAAGGGGTAACAAAAATGTGCAATAAAAGGAACTTTTCATTCCATTTCCATGTATGCTTGAGATGGATGTGCTTGTGTTGTGATTTATATGCTGCTTTTACAATTTTTGGGCTTCTTTCTAGATAGTGAGTTACAGATGATGTTTGTCGGAAATAACCTCTGTGTTATCAATTGGTCGTGGACAAAACTAAGAATTATATATTTTGACAGGTAGAATGCAATTGTTAATCTGGTTGCTTTGGCTTTTCTATTATGGGCTGGTAGAACCATTAAGTGCTCAATCATCAGTGAATTAGTCTACTGGAAAGATCACGGTTATCCAGGTATTGTGTTGGTCTAGGAAAGTGTTTGTGAACGGATCTTCTCTGGCGGTGAAGTTTTCTGCAGAAATATTGACTCCTTCTTGGGGCAAATCTCCTTTGGCAATATAGTTCTGGTATTCAACCAGAACATAAATGTATTAAACAACTATATAAATATATTTATCTGACGATTTTGCTCTCCCGGGCAAATCTCCTTTGGCAATATAAACTGTGTTTGGAAGAAACCCGTTCTCCCAGCATATATTCATATAAAAATTATACAAAACTCACTACGCTCTTTAGGGCAAATCTCCTTTGGCAAAATAGTACTCATAATTCTATCTGCTTGCTTGTATTCTATCCGGGCTATTAATCAGATTGCCTTCGGCATTTCCTATATCTCGCTCCATTCAAAGTTTACTTCCATTGGTGTGGGAAACTTGTAGCTATAGTTCTTTCTTATTTGTTGGCTACACTTCTACTGATTCACAGTTTAGTTTTTCCTTCTTAAAAAACGTTCGTTCCTCGGGCAAATCTCCTTTGGCAATATTCAGTCCATTTTGTTGGACTATTCTCCTTTGGCAATTGGAGTCATAAACTGACTCCTGTTATCATAAGGGGCAAATCTCCTTTGGCATTCTATCTCCAGTTGGAGATACATATCTATCTCTCGGCAGAGGTAGAAAATCGACTGGGACACTTATCATCAGGTCACGTTTACCGAAGCAGATCATGGCTATGGAATTCTTTGGTGATTCTGATATTGAGAGTTTTAGTGAGACCAGCAGTGATGATCAAGATGATATATTTTCCATCTACAGCGGACACGCTCAGAGTATCTTGTCTAGTCTTGAGGATAGCATTGAAAAAATTGATGATTTCCTTTCGTTTGAGAGAGGTTTCACATATGGGGACATCGTCCGTTCCGCAACAAATCCGTCTGGACAGATGGGTAAAGTAGTGGATCTCAAAATGTGTGTTGATCTAGAAAATGTTTTTGGTGAAGGCATAAAAGATGTCAATTCGGGAAAATTGTTGAGAATGCGGTCTATTTTGGTTGGGGATTATGTGATTCATGGTCCATGGCTTGGAAGAGTCGAGAAAGTCGTTGACAAAGTTGGTGTTGTGTTTGATGATGGATCAAAGTGTGATATCATGGCAACTGATCAAGCAGAAGTGATACCACTCTCACCTAATTTACTCGATGATTCACTTTACCCATATCATCCTGGACAAAGAGTTAGAGTTAGTCGTCCTACAGTGTCTAAACCTGCTCGATGGTTACGTGGAATATCCAATAAGATTAAGCATGATGGAACGGTTGTTTCCGTTGAAGTTGGATGTGTGTACATTGACTGGTTATCTTCTGCTATGATCGGTAATAGCTTGAGCTTACCGCCTCCAACTCGTCTACAAGATCCCAAAAACCTGACCTTGTTATCTTACTTCTCGTATGCTAATTGGCAAATTGGTGATTGGTGCATCCTTCTGTCAGAAACAGCATTTCCGAGAAGGGAGTTGGATTCAAAATTTGATGAGATCTGTTCGATCGTAAAGAAAAAAATCAAAGTAGACGTCATGTGGCAAGATGGTAGTTTCTCACTTGGGTTGGATTCACACACTCTCTTTCCCGTAGGTGTTCTGAATGCTCACGACTTTTTCCCGGAACAATTTGTTCTCGAGAAGACTAGTTCTGATGATCCTGTAACCGCAGTTTATCATAGATGGGGGGCTGTTAGAAGTGTGGATGCAACTGAGAAGACCGTTAAGGTGAAATGGGATAGTACCAATGGTGCTTGTAAAGAAGCTGGTGAACCGAAAATTATGGAGGAAACCGTGAGTGCATATGAACTAGTAGAGCACCCCGAGTATTCCTTTAACATTGGTGACATTGTGTTCATGTCAAATACAAACCAATTTTCCGATCAGTTGAACAAAATGAGCATAGAGGATAGTACTAGGTCGGGAAGTGAAAAATGTGATCTTGATTTGAGTGACCTTAATAGATGTTTCTTGTCCTGTATCGGATATATTATCGGGTTTAAAGATGGAGAAATTGAGGTACAATGGGCTAGTGGAGTCATGGAAAAGGTATGTGTTCTCTGGAACTGCTGCAATTGTCATATATGGAGGATTCTAATATATAAGGGTACATTTTGTGTCATGAACATAGTGTTTATCGTGAGTTTGCTGTTGTTCTTCAATTTCAGGTCGCTCCTTACAAGTTACTCCGCGTGAAAAAGGATGATGGATCTGTTGCTACTCATTTTCTTCAAGAAAATGTTCCCGAGTTCAGAGACGAGATGACTGACTATGAGAAACAATCTGCGGACAATCAGGTGACCTTTCCCAGTAGCCCTCTCCTTGACTCTGTTTAGCTCTAGATTCATACATACATATATCAGTGTGCTCTTTGTAAGCTAGAATTGTAAATATGGTAACATAAATAAAAAGAAAGTTACAATCAGTGTTACATGATTCGCTAATCGACCTTACGAATCGCGAATCGAAAAAAACAATTATGGTCGATTATAGGCTATTTTTGAACCATTTTGGCGAATCGCGAATCGCGAATCCAAAGGCAAACCAACTAGCAAATTATGTTTCACTGGTTACAATCCATTACTCCAATGCCATAAATGGGTCCCACCTGGGGGGTTTGGAGGGCTCGAATGTGCGCAACTTGACTTTTGTTAGTGATAACAAAGAGGTTGTTTTTCGATTGATCCTTAGTAGCAAACAAAAAGGTAAGTACAAGTTAAATTGTGATTTGTAAGAAGCAAAACATAATTAGTATTTTGTGATTTGTGAGAAATAAACATATGTAGTATTTTTTATGGCTAAGCTATGGTATGTCGATTTTATGACGACATGTTTGATGTTTCCTTTTGATAATCACGTGAGGTTTACTTATTGTTTATGCGTTTATAATTGGTATGTGATGAGTGATGACCTACTCTGAGTTGAAAATTAACAAATCAAAGCTTATCTGTGCTCAGAATTTGTCGGAAAGCCACAGTAATGCTGCTGTCGATTCTCAAAATGGCCATGGAAGTTCACATTTCCTTAGTCTTTCTCAAGCGGCTTTCGGATTGATTACTAGTATTGCTTCTAATTTCTTCAAATCACATGCTTCAACATCCCTGTCACATCCTATGTCATGCACCCATGCAATCGATGAAACCGAAATCGGAAGTTTCGATGAGCAAAACCTTGAATCATGCGACAACTTTTCATATTTCCACACACCGAAAACTAGAGACTTTGATAATAGCAACGTGAGTTCAAAGCAGGATGTTGATAAGGACTTGGCGAACACAGAGCCACGTCCTGCAACTAAAACTAAAGGCTTACGAAAGTTCAAACAGTTTGATGTCGTGGACGATTGCTCTGGCCATCACTTTGCGGATTCTGCTGGAAATGGAGCTACATCGACCCAGGCAAGGCTATAATCTGTTAAGTATCACCCACCAAGATTAACTTGCTTAAACATTCAATCATGCTTTTCAATTTTTCTTTGCAGATGAGAATAGGTTGGTTGAAAAAGGTTCAGCACGAATGGAACATTCTCGAGAAAGATCTTCCCGGTAAGAGCATAATCAAAACATCTTCATTTTCTGAATTGTTTTTCCTTGATCTTCTGCTAACGTAATTTTTGTCTTAAAGTAGAAAGTATATATGTTCGAGTTTATGAGGATAGAATAGATTTGCTTCGTGCGGCCATTGTTGGTGCTCCCGGAACTCCGTATCATGATGGGCTTTTCTTCTTTGATATAGTGCTTCCTCCGGATTATCCTAATGTTCCTCCTGTAAGTATTCCCTTCGTTCGTTCTTTTTTTAACTTAACTTTAAGGGTGGGAATCTAATCTAATATTGTATTCTGTAATCTCGCGCAGCTGGTGCATTACCACTCGGGTGGTTTACGTCTCAATCCAAACCTTTACGAGTCAGGAAGGGTGTGCCTCAGTCTTCTCAACACATGGACAGGCACAGGATCTGAAGTTTGGAATCCCGGAAGCTCAACTATTCTCCAAGTTCTTCTCTCTCTTCAGGCTCTTGTGCTTAACGAAAAACCCTATTTTAATGAGGCGGGCTATGATGAACAGATAGGAAAAGCAGAGGGAGAGAACAACTCGGTGAGCTACAACGAAAATGCATATTTGGGTACTTGCAAATGCATGCTATACCAACTCCGGAAACCACTCAAGGTTCGGTCATCACTTTTTACCCCAAATTTGTTCGAATTTTATAAAAAAGAGGTTGAATTCGTCTCAAAGTACTTTTATTCTTTTACATTCGTGCAGCATTTCGAAGAGCTTGTCGAGGAGCACTTTGAAAGACAATCTACGATGATTTTATCCGCTTGCAAAGCTTATATGGAGGGAGCGCCGATTGGTTTCCAGACCAATAGTGAGCTTGAAAAGGGAAATTCCAAAGGCTTCAAGATTATGCTAGCCAAGCTCTTTCCCAAGCTTGTGCAAGCATTTTCCGAAAAGGGAATCAATTGCGGCCAGTTTATCGAGCCAGAAAATTGACAAACCGGTGACAGGCCAGATAATCGAGCCAGGCAAGTCATGAATTGTACAATGTGTAAAATAGAAATGTATCCTTGATTCACTTTTCACAATATTTTCTCAGAAAATAGGTGAAAAATAGATGAATGTAATAAATAAAAATATGGGATGTGTGCTTGTGAAGAAGTTTGTTTTGTGTGTGCTCCCCAGAAGTCAAATCTTCTGCTTGATTACTTTACAATTTCATTGTGTTTGTAAAATATGTTCTGCTGTTATTTGATTGTAGTAATTGTAACATATGATTATGTGTGAAGTAAAAGTAGAAACTATTGTATGATTTATGAGTTTTCATGCATAAGTTTATGTTGTTTTATGTGCATACAAGATCATAAGGTGTCCAGCTCTATAGAGTCCTAACAATAATAGACATCAATTATTACTTTAAGTTAATTAGATAACTTGGGGTAAAATCGACCGTTTTTCTTTAGTTCTCACTGTGAAGGGAGTATAGGTATGGATTGTTCGTCACCTTTTCTCACCTAAATTTTGCTTTCAGGCGGAATATTAGATATGTTGATGACGAATTAGATAACTTATATCCGGATCTTCTAAAGCTAAACCTCTAAATAATTAGTGCATTATTACTCACTGGATACCTTAGTACTTTGTATTTCCTAAATTTGTCTCATATTTTGTTTTGAGTACGATATATTAAATTTATTTTATTTTTATTTTTAATTGACAATTATACTTTTTAAATTCTCATTTTGACATTTATCCTGTTTTTCAATTCACTTTGATTTTCTAACCAATTAACTCAAAGGCAAAATTCATCAGTGTCTGAATAGTCAATAGAGTTTGAGAGGGAATAGTCAATAGCCGGTCAAACAGAAACTCGTTAATTTAGTGGAAATTTATGAGTGTTGACGCAAGCAATGAGGAAAGATTCTGAATATTGGCATATAAATATTGAATGTCCACGTATGATTACACCTACACTTATATTTTTTAAAATAATACCTGATTCATTAAAAAGTCATACGATATTTATATCAGAGATAAAGATTAGTAAGTACATAATAGCTTTAACCAGATATAATTCAAAATCAATAAAACTACAATTATTGTACTTGAAATCTGACCATTCTGAAAATCTTCTTTCACATCGCTGTTTGATACAGAGTCTTTTACTAGGGATCTTTCAATCTGTTGTCGTTCGAAAATAAAATTGAATTTAATGTTGGTAGTAATTGCAATTTTTGCATCTTTTTAATTTAAAAATA
This sequence comes from Amaranthus tricolor, assembly GCF_026212465.1. Lineage (NCBI taxonomy): Eukaryota > Viridiplantae > Streptophyta > Magnoliopsida > Caryophyllales > Amaranthaceae > Amaranthus > Amaranthus tricolor. Next base: position 31,407,911 of record NC_080052.1, on the reverse strand, counting down.
GTTTTTATTTATATTTTTTGATTTCATTTCTTTTTATCAAATTTTAGTTTAACATTACATGAACACAAATTTGTATTTTGTGATTTAAAAAAAATAATAAAAATAAAATTGTATCTGTAATCAAACTTCACCAAATAAAAATTACATTTCAATCAATTTAAAATCAAAACTCAATCTTGTTTCTTTAGAGCGAAATCAAAAACAGAATGTAAATCCGACTGAAAACCGACATTGAATTAGCATATTGCTCCAACTCCAAGTTGTCACTACTCACAAGTTGCCAACTTATCATTGAGCCCACAAGAGTTATTTTCTAAGTCAACCCAATAAAATTAAGAACAAACCGAACACTATCATTTTTCAGATTTTCTAAGCATTGTTTTCACTCTTAACACCCAAAAATGAACACTAAAACCCTTCACTTCACAAATCTCTTCATCTTCATCTCAATTTTCTTTCAATTCATCACCCAATCTTTCTCTCAATCATACATTCCATCTTTCCATCATTCCTCTTCAATACTTTACTCTCAACATTGTTCTCAAATCATCCCTGAGTCAACCCAAACCCATCCTTACTTCAGCCCTCATTTTCCCTCTTTTTACAGTGCTTATGTCATTAATGGTGATCAATTCCTTGGACCCAATTCACAGATCACTGCAAATCTCATCCCACAAAACGTTTTCAAAACTAGTTCTAATGGGATTTTCAAGTTTCAAGCTCTTTTGGGGATTAGAATCAATTGGTCTAGGTTTACGACCGGAAGATATTTGCTTAATGTTCATGGAGGACCCCGATTTCGAGCTAATAAAAGGAATATGAGGTTTCAGCTTTCTGGTTATTGGGATTCTTCATCTGGGCAACTTTGTATGGTTGGATCAGGAACAAAGAGACAGATTAACGGTAAAGATTTGAAACTTGATGTGATTTTTAAATCTGTTTATCCTAATAGTACTGTTATTAATAATAGTTTAATTACTGGAACTTTAGAAAGTTTGAATTCTGTTGGTAGTGATACTTATTTTAAGCCAATTTCTATTATGAGTTTTGCTAAAGCAAATTATGAATATTCATTAATTAAGAAAGAGATTTCTGGTGGAGATGTGGGAAGTTTTGATTTTGATAATAATAGTAGTTCTTCGGTTAGTGTAGGGAAGAGGTTTGGAAATTGTTATCAATTTGCTAATTTAGAGGAGTATTTTGAGTTGGGATATAAGAAGGATTGTGATGATAGGAATTGTAGTTGGATTGATGGTGTTTTTGGGTTTATGCCTAGGTTTATGTCATTGAATGAAATTGATTGTTCAGAGCAGATGATGGTTAGGGTTTCGTTTTCCTTTTCGAATGTAAGTGATGTTCGAAATGGTTATCGACAACGATTGGATCCGAGTAGGGCTTTGGTAGCTGAGGGAGCTTGGAATGCTGAGAAGAATCAACTTTTGTTTGTTGCTTGCCGGATTGTGAATTTCACAAAAGAGCCATTGAGTGCTAGTATTGATGATTGTTCGATTAGGGTGAATTTTACGGTGGCTGATACATTGACGATTAGAGATTCTAGTGTGATTAGTGGACATGTTTGGAGCGTTAAGAGTAAGGATGAACCAGATTACTTCGATAGGATTGAAATTCGTGCTTCGGGATCTAGGAGAGCAGCACTTCCTGACATGAAATATAAGTATACTGTGATTGATAAAGCCAAGAAGTTTTGTGCAGAGAAGGTATATATTAAGGAAAAAGGAAAGAATTACCCTGAACCCTATTCCCAGGATATGAAATTCGACATGGAGGTGAGAAATAGCAAGGGAAACCGAGCCTGGGGCAAGGCTTATCCTGTGTTTGTTGGTGATCGTTTTGTGCAGAATATTTATCCATATATGCAATCTCGGCTGATACCAAATCAAAACTCTGCTGTGAATGATAGCGTGCATGGGTCGGTAAATGTTGCCTATCGGTTAACTTTCTTTCCGAAAGATGAATTCAAAGTGGGTGGTAGATCATTTGCAATGAACGAAACAATACGTATATCTGCTGAAGGGATATATGATACTGAAACTGGACGTCTTTGTATGGTGGGCTGTTGGAATCTTGAAAATGATGGAAGTGCTCCTTTGAATGCAAGTACATTGGATTGTGATACTTCTGTCAAGCTGCAGTTCCCTCCTCGTGATTCGAGTGTTAAGGTTAAGGGGACTATTGAAAGCAAACGTGAAAACTCAGACCGTCTTTACTTTGACCATCTCGATGTTTCTTCAACTTCACTTACCACGATACAAGTAACCAAAGCTTTCTGGAGGATGGATTTCGAGATTACTTTGGTTTTGATTTCTAATACTCTAGCATGCATCTTTGTCGGGTTGCAGCTATTTCATGTGAAAAGGAATCCAAATGCCCTTCCATTTATTTCAGTTATAATGCTCGTTGTAATCACCTTGGGACATATGATTCCCTTGCTGTTGAATATGGAAGCGTTTTTCTTGTCGAGTCCTAGCAAGCGAACTGTGCTTTTCGGAAGTGGTGGATGGCTAGAGGTGAATGAAGTTCTAGTCCGGGTGATCACAATGGTTGTATTTCTCCTGGAGTTCCGTCTCTTGCAACTGACTTTGTCCGCTAGAGGAGATGATGATAGTTCGAAAAACTTGTGGGAATGTGAAAAGAAAGTCTTATGTTACACGTTGCCGCTATATGTAGTCGGAGCATTGATCGCTTGGATAATACAACTATTGAGGGGTTCACCTGTGACTACGTACCAGCATTACAGTGTAAAGTCAAACCCGTCCCTTCCATTTTGGAACGATATGAAGTCGTATGCAGGTTTCATCCTGGATGCGTTCCTTCTCCCTCAGATAATGTTCAATGTGTTCTCCGACTCGAAGGAGAGGGCCCTTGCTGTTCCATACTATATCGGAACAACAGTTGTTCGGCTGTTGCCACACGCTTATGATGTGTTCAGAAGTCATAGCTCTTCCTGGAACTTTGATCCATGGTACATATATGCAGACCCGCGAATGAATTTCTACTCCACTACATGGGATATCCTCGTTTCTTGTCTCGGCCTGTGTTTTGTTGCCCTCATTTTCTTGCAGCAGTGGCTTGGTGGGCGATGGGTTCTTCCGAAGAGATTTAGCAAGATTGTTGAATACGAAAAAGTTCCTATCGGATTGTAGGTAGCAATAAGTGATTCAGTGAAATGTCGATAATCTTAGCGTGCTGTTTGGATTTTTTCTGCCCCCTTTTGGGGAACGTACATTAAGTCCTGTTCTGTTGAACGAGAATATTTCATTGTGCAGCTTTCATACTTGTTTGTTGAATATCACAATTATGTTAAAGCCTTCATCCATATTAACTGGAACCGGCTACATGAACCAAAATGAATTAACACAAGAGATATTGCTAATAAAGATTTGGATCAATATGTTAATAGTACTTAACACCCCAATGCTCTGTAAATCAAAACTGTATTTCCATCTGCTGATATTACAAATTACCAATAATCAGCACAAGAACATACTCCGTCTCTAAAATGATGAAAACGAAGCTTATCTCTGACTACAATTTCTCTCTTAATAATACTAGAAATCAACTTAATTGCCAAATGACAATCCTCACACATTCTCAAGTTCTTCACAATCCTAATTACAGATGCATCATTCTTACACTTCATCAGTCCAAACGCCAATGCGAGCTTTTCGCTGTGATATCGAAGAGCATACTCCGTCTCCTCTTCTTCCAACTCGTGAAGGACCGACTCTCGAGTTGAGACATACCCGACTTCACTAATCCTCCTCATTAGATCATCCAAGTACCCGTAAAGCTCGATGGATTCAGGATGAGACTTGTCTCCCATGCTAAACAAATAAGTCCTTTGATCAACTTCTATTGTGCTATAACCAACATGTTTCTTCAACTTTTTCTTGATCATTATGTTTCTAACTTTTTCCACTCTTTCCATTTTACCAGCTAATGCATATACATTTGATAATGTAACATAATGCCCTGGATTTTCTGGCTCCAATGCTAAGAGTTCTTCAGCTGCTTCAATTCCTAGATTGAAATCTTTGTGCATCTTACAAGCTCCAAGCATTGCAGTCCAAACTGCAGGACTCGGTCTCTTTAGCACCCTAACATGTTCGTATGCATCGTTGAGCAAGCCAGCTCTTCCGAGCAAATCAACCATACATACATGATGTTCAACTCCAGGCACCACACCATGATCATTTCTCATGCTCGAAAATATTGATCGACCTTCATTTACCATCCCAGCATGAGCACAAGCTGATAAGATAGCCACAAAAGTAACTTCATTTGGAGAAGGTCCATAATTTTGCATTGAATTGTATATCTTTATAGCTTCTTTACCATACCCATGGATTCCATATCCTGATATCATAGCAGTCCAAGCAACAACATTTTTATCTTTCATCACATCAAATACTTCCCTTGCTTTTCTCACATTCCCACATCTAGCATACATGTTAATCAATGATGTCCCAAGCACAACATCGACCTCAGAACCATGTTTAACTATGTAATCATGAACCCAAGAACCTAACTCCAATGCACCCAATTGAGCACATGCCGATGAAACCCCAACAAAAGTAACCGAATCAGGATGAAAACCCGAGTTTACCATCAAACCAAACAAGTCAACAGCATCTTTACACAACCCATTTTGTTCATAGCCAGAAATCATAGCATTCCAAGCAACAATACTTTTGTTAGGCATTTCATCGAACACCTTACGAGCACTACCAACTTCACTACATTTCCCATAAAAAGAAACCAAAGAAGTTTGAACAAAGGAATCTAAGCTAAATCCATTAATCACGGCATGTGAATGTACAGATTTACCCAATTTAAAGGCACAAACATTAGCACAAGATTTGATCAAAGAAGTAAAAGTATAGTTTGTGGGCGGAATCAAACATAAAATCATGTGTTTGTAGAAGAAAACGGCGTCGTTCAAGAAACCAAGTTTGGAAGAGATTCTGATAAGGGAATTAAAGAGATAAGAATCTGGATTTGGGATTGCCAAAGAGAGTTTTTTAGCGTACTTTATGGAGGAAGGAGAAGAACAAGCTAAAATGGTGAGTTTAGTGAACAAAGATAAGTTGCGATGAGCACCAGAGATGATCAGGTGGGCGTGCACTTGTTTTAGCTGTTTTAGACGATGACCTGCTCGTACTAGAGCTTGGTACGGTGATAATGGTGGCAATGATGATGGTGATTGTAAGTGCTTTGGTTCTTCCATGGAAATTAGCCATGGTCCCATAGAGGAATAAAGGGTGAAACCAAAGAATTTAAAAGTTGGAAAATTAGTTCAAGTTTGGTGGAAAGACGTCAATTCAATCAAAAACTTAATCTATTAATTGAAGATTTATTGTATGTTAACTTTATACTCTATCACGCCCTTTTATAAGAGAGCTTTTTGGGATATAACTCGTAGAAGTGTGGATGCAACATTCATGGTGCTAAATAGAGGTGTTCATAACCGGGTATCCAACGTTGTAAATTAAGAGACAATGTCAATAATCAACAATTAAATATAAAGTGATTGAGTCGGTGGGTACCCTTTGTAAATTAGATTGCGGCCCATGACTCGACCCGTAACTTATAATTATTTGATCTTGTGACCCGCCATTTAAGATGCGGTTTGGCAGGTCAAGGGGTCGGGTCAAGCGGGTCGGTTTTTTTGAACAGGTTTAGTGCTAAATATTCTACTTGAAATGAGAGGTGAACAAAGATTTGAGCTTACAACTATTTTTCTCACGTTAGCTTCTGATACCATGTAAAGAGATCAATTCAACTAAAAACTTAAGTTGATGGTTAAAACACCAAGATATGTTATTAAATATATGTCATTGGTGTAAAGTCAAATTTAATTCGAATCAATACAATTTTGATTTGAGTTGGTTATATTACGATTTGTGGATCGAATTAATTTATGGTAGGTCAGATTAAAGCTAAATTTATTTTGATATCTAGCAAGATTAAAGTCAAGTTTGAGTTATGTCACAATGGGTGGAAATTGAGTTTGATTATCAATCACACACTCTTGAAAATAAGATATAGCTTAATAACTACATAATAGTTATAATTCGAGAATAGATTATTTGATTTATTTAACAATCTCTATATTATAATGTATTGCTTTTAAATTACAAGAATCTATCTATCTGTAATTCGAAAACGACATTATAATAGTTATAATTCAAAAATAAGTCTAAATTATATAAAAAAAAACCTATCATTTATATAATATATTGTTATTGCCTTATTGGTGTGACTTTGACTTAATGGTAGTCCACCTTAGATAACTAACCTAATTTTTTAGAGTTTGAATTCTTGATGTATGTTAAGCTCAACTGTCATTGATAAAAAAGTCAAGGCCTCAATTCAAACAAGTCAAAATAATTTAGTTTGGTTTAATAGGAAGGTTTATAAAAAGCTAATGAAAAATGTACGTTAGAATGTAAAGATAGTATCAATATTAAAATATAGATTGGCAGGCATACAAACAATTGTTGAGCTGCCACCCCCATAACACTCAATATTCGATTCTCTTTTCCACTACCGTTGCAAATTTAGAAGTATAAGTTACAATTACAAGTATATTCTCTTTTAATTTAATTTAAAAAGTAGAAATTAAAAGCAATTAATTGAATCAAATAAAAGTGTCATAGAAACGTTCGTCAGCGACAATACTTTTATGAATTATTATAATAAAAAAATAAGTCTAGACGTATATTTTAAAATTGTTGAAAAACACTATTTTATGTAGTGGTTGAATGTTTTTTCTTTTTGTAAGGTCCATTTAAAGATGTATTTAAAGCAAATATTTTTTAAAATTTATTTTGAAAGGGTATTCAAAGCATACATGATGCAATATATATCCGACTTTAACTCAATTTTAAAAATGAATTTTATAATTACATAAAAATCATTGTGAACATAATATTTAATTTCAGTCCGACTTAAAATACCTAATTCGATGACCAAAATCAACTCCGGGTGACTATTTAATAGTAACTATAGGCTGCCTACAAGGCATTATCGAAATTCATATTCATTTAAAAAAGCCAAATGTTATCCAACATTTTAAGGCGTTCATTAACAAGAATAATGATATAATTAAAATTGTCAATTATAAAACAAAATAAAAAATATAAATAATATAATACAATCTTCATTTCTCGAAGATGTTTCCATTTTTCATTTTTGGCGTTACATTTGTTATTCCCATAAAAAATATTTTTATTTATATCACAAATTTTGGAGAAATAACCTTATTAATCCCAATTATAAAATTTTAATTTAATAATACTTATAATTTTCATATATTTTACATTAACTTTATTTTAACATATTTATAATTCTTATGATTAGTTAATGTTTAATATATTAAAATATTTACAAATGAAGATAGTTATATTTTTAACACTTTTTAAAAATATTTTCACCAATCGAAAAACCCTATGAGTTCCATAAGAAAAGAAAGACATGCACATATTTTAAAGAGAAAAACACAACACTAACACACACGAAACTACAACAGTCAATCTACCAGTCTTTCAACCTTCCACTCTCCCCCTCTTTCACCTCCATTTCTCCCCACTTCTCTCTTCCTCCATTAAAATCCAAAAACCCACCACGAAATCACTTCTTTTACAAAATACCCACTTTAAAAAACCCATTTTTACAAATACCCATTTCGAAAAACCCGTTTTGGAGAAAACCCACTTCAGTAAAATCAATGAATCGCCGGCAAAGAGAGTTTCCCGCGCGGGGGTACGATCATGCGCCGTCTTCACAACCACCACTTACATCACAATCAAAACCTTTCAACATAATTCCAATCCATGACCTCTTAGTAGAGCACCCATCAAGAAGGTACCCAGAAATCCGCGCCGCCACGTCAGCATTACGCCAGGTGGAGGATCTTCGTAAGCCGCCTTTTCATACATGGCACGACAACCTCGACCTTCTTGACTGGTTGGGTTTATTCTTCGGTTTTCAAGAAGACAATGTTCGTAACCAACGTGAACATATTGTACTTCATTTGTCTAACTCACAGATGCGGCTAATTCCTCCTCCACAAAACGCCGGCGTTTTGGACTTTGAGCTTGTTCGAAAGTTTCGCAAGAAGCTGTTGAAGAATTACACTTCTTGGTGTGGGTATGTGGGTAAAAGTTCCCGGGTCAAAATCCACCCGTTTAGGAAGAATACGGATGAGTTTCGGAGAGAACTGATGTATGTATCTCTTTACTTGCTTATTTGGGGTGAGGCTGCTAATTTAAGGTTTATGCCTGAATGTCTATGTTTTATTTTTCATAATATGGCTCATGAACTTAATTTAATACTTGATGATCGGGTCGACCCGGAAACAGGTCGACCTTATTTGCCTGTTTATAGTGGTGCAAATGCTTTTTTAGATAATGTTGTTAAGCCAATTTATGATACTGTTAAAGATGAGGTAGGGTTTAGTAAAGGGGGAAGTAAGCCACATTCTGCTTGGCGAAATTATGATGATTTGAATGAGTATTTTTGGAGTAGGAGGTGTTTTAGGTCTTTGAAATGGCCTTTGGAGTTGAGTAGTGGTTTTTTTGTGACGCCTGGTAAGGGAAGGAGGGTGGGGAAGACGGGGTTTGTCGAGCAACGGTCGTTTTGGAATGTGTTTAGGAGTTTCGATAGGGTTTGGATTATGTTGGTTTTGATGCTGCAAGGGATGATTATTATTGGGTTGGAAGGGACGGAGTGGCCGTGGGAGGCGTTGGGGAGGAAGGATGTTCAGGTGAAGTTGTTGACGGTTTTTATTACATGGTCGGGGCTTAGGTTGATTCAATCAATACTTGATGCGGGGACACAATATAGTTTGGTGACCCGTGAGACGTTGGTGCTTGGTGTGAGGATGGTTTTGAAAACTTTGGTTGCTATGGCGTGGATTGTTGTGTTCTCGGTGTTTTATGCTAGGATTTGGAGTCAGAAGGATAGGAATCGTGGAAGGTGGTCGTATCAGGGTGATCAGAAGATATACATGTTTCTTAAGGCAGTGTTTGTATTTGTTATTCCGGAGCTGTTGGCATTGGTGCTTTTTGTACTTCCTTGGGTTCGGAACTTTTTAGAGAAAGTCAACTTCCGCTTGTTTTACTTAGTGACTTGGTGGTTTCATAGGCGGACATTTGTTGGCCGTGGTTTGAGGGAAGGGCTGATCAACAACGTCAAGTATACTTCATTTTGGGTTCTGGTGTTGGTTTCAAAGTTTGCTTTTAGCTACTTTCTGCAGATTAAGCCCCTGATAGCCCCCACCAGAGCTCTTTTGAACTTGAGTATAGACTATAAATGGCACGAGTTTTTCAGTAACACAAACAGAATAGCGGTTGTTTTGCTTTGGCTTCCTGTTATTGTTATATATCTAGTGGACTTACAGATATGGTATTCTGTTTACTCCTCGTTCGTTGGTGCCTATGTTGGATTGTTTTCACATTTGGGTGAGATACGGAATGTTTGGCAGCTCAGGCTTAGGTTTCAGTTCTTTGCTAGTGCGATGCAGTTTAATCTCATGCCGGAGGAGAAGCTGCCTACGGTTCCTGTGATTGACATTGTGCACAGGCTTAGGGATGCTTTAAAAAGGCTGAAGCTGCGTTATGGCCTCGGACAGCACAAGAAGATAGAATCGGACAATGTTGAGGCTACCCGTTTTGCCTTGTTGTGGAACGAGATTATTAAAAATATGAGGGAAGAAGATCTTCTTAGTGACCGAGAAGTGGAACTGTTGGAGCTCTCCCCCAATTGTTGGGAAATAAGGGTTATTCGCTGGCCATGTGCTCTGCTATGCAATGAGCTTCTTCTCTCCGTAAGCCAGGCAGTAGAGATGGCAAATGATCGTGACAGGTGGATTTGGTATAAGATGTGCAAGAGCGAATATAGGCGGTGTGCAATCATGGAGGTCTATGACAGCGTCAAGCATTTGCTGCTTCATCAGGTAGTCAAATATGGTACCGAAGAGCACTTGATCGTGACTAGAGCTTTCTTAGAGATGGAACACAATATGGCGCATGAGAAGTTTGCCACATTTTATAAGTTGACTTTGCTGCCCCAGATCCACCGCAAATTGGTAACTCTTGTAGAGCTTCTGCTAAAGTGTGAGAAGGACACAGATGGGGTAATTAATGTCTTACAGGCTTTATACGAGCTATGTGTTCGTGAATTCCCTAGAACTAAGAGGAATTTGGTGGAGTTGAGGGACGAAGGTTTGGCACTTCAAAATCCAAACACAGATGCAGGATTTCTTTTCGAGAATGCTGTCGACGTTCCTGATGAGGAGGATGTGTTTTATTACAGGCAGCTTCGTCGTCTGCATACGCTATTGATGTCCAGGGATTCTATGCACAATGTACCAACAAATCCGGAGGCTCGGAGACGTATTGCTTTTTTCAGCAACTCTGTTTTCATGAACATGCCTCATGCTCCTCAGGTTGAAAAGATGATGGCTTTCAGTGTACTGACTCCTTACTACGACGAAGATGTAATTTATGGGACTAGCAAAGTCCAAAGTCCAAATGAGGATGGCATCTCCATCTTGTTCTATCTACAGAAGATTTATGAGGATGAATGGAATAACTTCATGGAGAGAATGAAGAGGGAAGGCTTGGATGATGAGAGAGAAATTTGGACGACAAAGGTCAAGGAACTTCGACTTTGGGCATCATATCGGGGCCAGACTCTCTCGCGCACTGTGAGAGGAATGATGTATTATTATCACGCCCTTAAGATGCTTGCCTATCTGGATTCTGCATCTGAAGTGGACATTCGGACCGGTAGTCAGCAAATATTCTCGCATGGTTCAATGACTTTGAGTAACAATTGGGATGGCTTAGGGCCTACCCGAGTTCCATCCTCACGCAATTTGGGAAGAGCACCGAGTGGTGTGAGTATTTTATACAAAGGCCACGAGTTTGGGACTGCTATGATGAAGTTCACTTACGTGGTGACCTGTCAGGTTTACGGAATCCACAAGATGGCGGGGGACTCACGAGCAGAGGAGATTTTGTTTTTGATGAAAAATAACGAAGCTCTTCGAGTTGCTTATGTTGATGAGGTGCACCGTGGGAGGGATGAGGTGGAGTACTATTCAGTTCTTGTCAAGTATGATCAACAGCAGCAGAGAGAAGTAGAGATATACAGAATCAAGCTGCCTGGTCCGTTAAAGCTGGGAGAAGGAAAACCTGAGAATCAGAATCATGCCATTATCTTTACTCGAGGTGATGCTCTTCAGACGATTGACATGAATCAAGACAATTACTTTGAAGAAGCTCTCAAAATACGGAACCTTTTGGAGGAATTTAACAAAAATTATGGGCTCAGAAGGCCAACCATTTTGGGAGTTCGAGAAAACATCTTCACTGGCTCTGTCTCCTCCCTTGCTTGGTTCATGTCTGCCCAGGAGATGAGTTTTGTCACTCTTGGTCAACGTGTTCTGGCAAATCCTCTCAAAGTGCGAATGCACTATGGCCACCCAGATGTATTCGATAGGTTTTGGTTTCTTACTCGTGGTGGAATAAGCAAGGCTTCTAGATTGATCAACTTGAGTGAGGATATCTTTGCTGGTTTCAACTGCACGCTCCGACAGGGCAATGTAACACATCATGAATACATTGAAGTTGGTAAAGGAAGGGATGTAGGGTTGAATCAGATTGCTATGTTTGAAGCAAAAGTTGCTAGTGGGAATGGTGAACAACTTCTTAGCAGAGATGTATATCGGTTGGGCCATCGGCTAGACTTCTTTCGGATGCTATCAGTCTTCTATACCACTGTGGGTTTCTATTTCAATACGATGATGGTGGTGCTGTCTATCTATACTTTTTTGTGGGGCCGCCTGTATCTTGCACTTAGTGGTGTCGAAGAGCATGCAATAAAAAGTAGCAGCAGTAATGCAGCCTTAGGTGCTATTGTGAACCAGCAGTTCATCGTCCAAATCGGCATCTTCACTGCTCTCCCGATGATTGTGGAGAACACTCTGGAGCATGGTTTTCTTCCGGCAGTCTGGGACTTCTTAAAAATGCAGCTGCAGTTAGCGTCATTGTTTTACACCTTCTCAATGGGAACTAAATGCCACTATTTTGGTCGAACAATTCTTCATGGAGGTGCTAAATATCGAGCTACTGGACGTGGGTTTGTTGTCGAGCATAAGAAATTTGCGGAGAACTACAGGCTTTTTTCTCGTAGCCATTTTGTAAAGGCAATTGAACTCGGGGTGATCTTGATTATTTATGCTTCTCACAGCCCTCTGGCAAAAAATACATTTGTATACATAGCCATGTTGATCGTTAGCTGGTTCCTTGTAGTTTCATGGATTATGGTTCCATTTGTTTTCAACCCATCTGGCTTCGACTGGTTGAAGACTGTTTATGACTTTGAGGATTTTATAACCTGGATATGGTATGGTAGTGGAGTGTCCACTAAGGCAGAGCGGAGCTGGGAAACCTGGTGGTATGAAGAGCATGATCATCTCCAAAACACCGGCTTGTGGGGAAAGTTATTGGAGATCATATTAGATCTACGCTTCTTCTTTTTCCAGTATGGTATTGTGTATCAACTGAACATTTCAGCTAACAAGACCAGTATTGGTGTGTATCTGATCTCTTGGGTCTTTTTCTTTGCACTTGTTGGGATATGTGTAATCATAGCATATGCGAGGGACAAGTACGGTGCTAAAAATCACATCTACTTCAGGATGATTCAGTTTTCTGTCATATCTACTGTGCTGGTGATTATCATTTTATTGAAATTCACCCGGTTTGAATTTCTCGATCTCCTTACTAGTGGATTGGCATTCATCCCTACTGGTTGGGGAATCATTTCGATAGCCCAGGTGCTCCGTCCCTTTTTGCAAACATCAATCGCATGGGACACTGTGGTTGCCATGGCTCGACTCTATGATTTGATGTTTGGCATGATAGTTATGGCCCCAGTTGCTTTCTTGTCATGGATGCCTGGATTCCAATCAATGCAAACCAGGATCCTTTTCAATGAAGGTTTCAGCAGGGGTCTCCAAATTTCTCAACTTCTTACTGCCAAATGATGAATAATACTTTGCATGTGAGTTGAGGTCATATTCTTCTCTTACTTAATGTCATTTAACCACGCGACACCATATTTTGATCTCGTATCCATTGTTCTGCGTCATTCTCTTTATTTTTCAGGGTTTATTTACCTCTTCTGTTCTCCATGTCCTGCCTCTTGTTCAATTCAACTATTTTGTGGTTATGGCTCTGTATGACTACAAAAACGGAGTACTGTAAAACGTGGAAATGGAATATTAAATCACTAGTACAACATAATGAAAAAGAACTTGAATTATGTATTATTTGTTCCAGAAGAACTTTTACAATCTTTGTCAAAATCTCTGCCTAGATTCTTTTATTGCCAATTAGATTTGCTTCTGTTATGTTACTAATGTCATTCAGGTCTACAGTTGGCTAAATCAAGGCGCTAGAAGAGAGGCTCCGAAGGATTTCAACACTCTTGCTTTCATACCAATGATCACCGTAACGCACGAGAAATCTCGTAGCTTTAAGGATTTATCCTTGGAAGTTGGAACGTTAGCAAAAGTCACTTGAGGTTGTTGATTATGAAATGGAATGATGCCATGAGAGTTCAGAATTGCATTAGGAATTTTCTCACCCGGCTTCGTGACAGCAGGCTTGTTTGTATGTGAAGAGTGACAGCAATTTTGCCGCAGGAAGGCAAGCTTCGATATCAGTTGGCCTTCTAATAGCCTTCACTTGAAACAAGGTATATACTATATATTCATTTTATTGCCTAATCGAAATTTTCCTTTTACCTCATTTGTGCTTTTAAATGAGATTTAAGAGTCTTTTTCGTTAGGATTTATTTAACATCTACTATTTAATTTGGATATATTGGTCTTTTGCAATCTCATCGACTCGTATTGAAGAGTGGCATCATATTTTGATTGTACTGTATTCATGAAGAATCATACATCTACACTGTTATTAAGAATGGCTGCTACATGAATTAGATTTAACTGTATTTACTGAGAACTAGAGGCGCTGAAACCTTGAATAAAGATCATATTCATGCATATTTTGACAGTTTCCAGAGCTTGCTTGAAGGAATGGTTCGAGTGTCTGCCTCTAGCTTTGAGCGTTGACTGTTTTTGGAGGTTGCTTGATGCTTGTATAGACGACTTTCGCCCTGATAGTAGCCGTGGAGGTGCTTTATGTTTGAAACAAACACTCTTACTTGATCAAGCTGTTTGCTTCAAGGAATTGTTAGACTTGTCTAAAAAAAAAAAATTTGCAACCATATTTTGTAGTAAATTCTCTTTGACTTGTTTATATTTCTAATGTCTTCTATTTTTGTACAATCCAATTTTTGAGATCGACGACATGTTCTCTTCGTCTGATCTGATTGGATCTGATCTGAATTTACTAAGGTCTGATCGGATCTGGTCGGATCTGGTCTGATTCATTATGATCTGATCTGATCTGGTCTGGTCTGATCTGGTCTGATCTGGTATGGTCTGATCTGAAACTTTCTGATCTGATCTGAATAGTTATAATGATTATTATTATTTATTATTATTATTATTATTATTATTATTATTATTTATTATTATTATTATGTCTTATTATTAATATTACATACTACATAGTTATAATGATTAATAATAATAATAATAATAATAATAATAATAATAATAATATAATAATAATAATAATAATAATAATAATAATAATGGTATGGTTTGATCTGGTCTGATCTGGTCTGGTCTGATCTGGTCTGATCTGATCTATCCAGCGGTGGATCCGTTAGATTCAACGAAGATGTTTCATGTCAAGATCCGTTGCTCAAACCGAATCACGCCAACGTTATGGACGTTCCTGGAAGGACCTCATTTGATAATTATCCATAACTGTTTATGTCTCTAATTAAGGATCTGATCTGAATAATTCTGATCTGATCTGATCTGATTTGATCTGGTCTGATCTGATCTGATCTGATTTCAATAAGAATAAGTAATAAGTCAAAAAAATAAGTTGAAGAGAACACCTTCTTAGTGGCTTGTTTGGTGAACGAATATCTTGGAAGGCTTTTTTTAGGTTTTTTTTCCCTAAAATATTTTTATCGAAGCTAAGAGAAATACTAACAACATTAATGACGTTACAAATAAAAATATGACTAATATTATTAGCCATTTTTGGTTCATTGCTTGCACAGAGTTGGAATTATTATTATTGGTTGTTTGAGCCCTTTATATCTACAAAGACATACTCAACATTGGGATCTTTATTGAGCTTCTACATTACGGTAGTGTTTTTACTCTATTATTCTCTATTCAATTTTGATACGATTTTTAAATCCTATCAAACTTGATTCAACTATAACTCAAAATCTATCTATCCACCATGTTTTATAAAATTGGGTAATTTCTTAAGTTTTATATTAATATTTTAAAGCTGAATATTACTTTTTTTTTCTTATCAATTTTTATGATTTGAGACTTTGAGTAAACTTTTTACTATTATGACTTTTAAAATGTTTTAGTCCAATAAATTAAGAATTATTGGTATATTAAAATTTTAACAAAAAAATTTTGTAGTGTTATTCCCTATTTATATCGACAACAAAATTAACAAATTCATAACTGTTGATTTAAAATCAACTAATTTGATTGACCTAATTGACTGTTTTGACAATTTATTTTTAAGTCATCTAAAGTTAAAGTTCCTAGTTCTAAATTTCTTGGTTCATTTAAAAAAAATCTTTGTACAAAAAATTTAAAAATTAATTCTAAATGTACCAACAGTCTCTTTTTTCTTTTAATATTCATTATATAATTCTCTAATGGAGTTAAAATGAAGATAAAAATGGTGGAGATATTGATACACATCATTTAGAGGAAGAGTTAGAGGAAGAGATCAAAGAAAAGCGAAAGTGAGGATTAAAGAAACGAATGAAAATTAAAATTGAAAGATCTATTTTAGAATAATTTACTTTTGAATGATAAAATAATAACGGTTATTGTAGATTATGTACACCATTAAAACTAAGAATAATGCAAAGCTAAAACCTTTGGAAAAACTCAATTTTTTTTGATAGACGATCTTTTTGAAATATTATCTTTAAATGAGCCGAATCATAAAGGAGAATGTACATTAATTATTCGGTGGGTATTAAGAATACTTTAAGTAGATATTTAAAATATTATTGCACGCTTACTCGGTGGACATTATAAATATTATAAGTAAGCATTAAGGATACGATAAGCAGACATTAAGGATTATAAAAGTAAGCATTATTAAATACTATAAGTATGCATTTAAGAATATTATAAATAATTATTAAGAATAATGTAAATAAACATTAAAAATAATATAAATAAACATTAAAAATACATTAAGCGACGTTAAACTTTAATTAGCTAGGCCTAAAAAACCTTTGACAGGAGACCAGATGTTTGACCAAAAAACACAAATGTAATCTTTAAAGAGGGAAGAGCGAAAAATGGTAACTTTAAAATTGATTTTTTTTTTTTGAAAGAAACTTTAAAATTGAATTTTATTTTAATAAAAAAATCGGTTTTTAACACCGCCCTAAAAGAACAAGAACCCTTTCCCCTCTTCGTCTATAAATAGAACCCTACCCCTCTCGTAGTTTTCTCTTTGTCCAATCTGCCTCTCTTTCCAATTCCCCCGTTCCCCATCTTGCGAAGAACAAAAAATCACTTACACTCCCAAATTCATTTTATTTAAAAATCAAAAAGTCCCTTAAAAAAATTAACCCCACTCTGTATACTTCTATCAATTGATACTTTAACAATCATCACGAATTATAAACCATTGAATTTACGATTAATCTGTAAAAGCAAGGATGAACGGAGGTGAATATGAGTACGAGAATGAAAACGAGAGTCATATGATGATGATAGATGATGATGAAGACGAGGACGAAGAAGAGATTACTCAAGAAGATGCTTGGGCTGTTATTAGTGCTTATTTTGAAGAAAAGGGTTTAGTTAGACAACAACTTGATTCGTTTGATGAGTTTATTCAGAATACGATGCAGGAGATTGTTGATGAATCTGCTGATATTGAGATTCGTCCTGAATCTCAGCATAATCCTGGTCATCAATCTGATTTTGCTGAGGTGTTTTTTGTTGATCCCCTTAGTTTCCTCAGTTTTTTGGATTGATAATTTAATTGAAATTGTTATCTGGGTTTGATTGTTATTGGTGTCTGAGTTTAGTTTAGAATTTGGTGTTTTGAGTTCATCTTCCAAGAAGTTGTTTATTATGCTCTTATGATGAAAATTATGGGTATTTATTTCTAAAATGTATGATCTAAAATTATTTTTTGTGGATGAAGTATTGACGACTAAGTAATATTAGGTCATATATTTGTATAGTGTACTTTCAAAATTGCCAGCAATTAGTTCTTGTATATTGACATGGTAGATACATATGATAATGTACTTTCAAAATGATGATCGAGTTGTGAGCATTTTTATAATTTTACTCTCTCGATGAACTATACCAGTGTAGTTGTGTTACTTATGTACTTCATATGCTGTGGCTAATACAGAATACTAGCATGAGGTGGTGGGTGAACACTCATCACTTTGTGGTAGAACGAACTCGGTCACTATTCCTATTATACGGTACAAAATTGAATATGAATAGTTTTTTTAACAATGACTGGGCCAAGTCCCGAGCCTAGATTCCCCCCTGTTCATATGTGCTAGTAATTATTCTTCATAACTTGCATCAGGACCTTTTGTTTAATAATATGCTTCTCCTTCAAAAGGAAGGACTATGTAGTGTAGCTGTAATATTCAAACATTATTTTGTCATTTTTCCGTTGTGTTATTTAGCTACACAGCACTGCCATTCTTTTAGGAGAGCGTGTAATTTGGGTTCAATTCTTCTTTGACTTTGTGATGAACATAAACAGAAGCCTACCTATGGTCATTAATAGTTTTCTAGTTAAGCCAATTTTAAGGTTTGAAATGAGTAGAAGTGCTGAATGTCTAAGCTAATGTCCGTCCTGTTTCTTGTCAGGATTTGTGGGATTCACTCACTCATCCAAGTAATATTCTGGTTCTTTTTTTTGGCTGTGTCTTGCCTGTTGATTACCTAAGTTGAATTGTTTTTCTATAGTAGATCCTTTTAACTTCTTGATGCGGCCCCATATGTGCTAAGAATTGAGTTTTAAAGATTAGTAAATGGGACATATACTGGGAAGAATTAGGTCTATGGATTGAATTATTGGTTCTGCCATTCATGGAAAATAATCTTCATGCTTGGCTTTATTGCAGACAATATATAAGATAAAGTTCGGCCAAATCTATTTGAGTAAGCCTATGATGACTGAATCAGATGGTGAGACAGCAACATTATTCCCAAAAGCAGCCAGGCTAAGGAATTTGACATATTCAGCTCCTTTGTATGTTGATGTTACAAAAAGAGTCATAAGAAAAGGACATGATGGGGAAGAAACCACTGAATCGCATGAGCTTCCGAAGGTTTTTATTGGGAAGGTGATTTTCTGTTTTTCGTAAATGTGTTTGTTTGCTGCATAACACCGTATGTTTGCTGACATGATTTGACACTGTACTTTCAGGTCCCAATCATGCTTCGTTCAAGTTACTGTACACTCTTTCAAAATTCAGAAAAGGATCTTACAGAACTTGGTGAGTGCCCATATGATCAAGGTGGTTACTTCATCATCAATGGAAGTGAAAAGGTTCTGATTGCTCAGGAGAAGATGTCCACTAACCATGTCTATGTATTTAAGAAGAGACAGCCCAATAAGTTTGCCTATGTAGCAGAAGTGCGATCTATGGCAGAGTCCCAAAATAGGCCTCCTAGTACCATGTTTGTACGAATGCTGTCTAGAGCTGGAGCTAAAGGGGTAATTGGACACTTTTTGCTATAGTTAGTCTGTTGAGATAGATATTGTTTGTGTTTTTTTTTTTTAAAGTTGAATTGTTTATAACATGTCCTCCTACGTTACAAATGCAGGGTTCTTCAGGACAATACATACGTTGTACTTTGCCTTACATCAAATCAGATATTCCTATTATTATAGTTTTTCGAGCTCTGGGATTTGTTGCAGACAAAGATATTTTAGAGCATATTTGCTACGATTTCTCTGATACTCAGATGATGGAACTGCTTCGTCCTTCACTCGAAGAGGCATTTGTAATTCAAAATCAGCAAGTTGCACTTGACTACATTGGTAAAAGAGGAGCTACAGTTGGTGTTACTAAAGAAAAAAGAATAAAGTATGCCCGGGAGATTCTTCAAAAGGAAATGCTTCCGCATGTTGGTGTTGGGGAATATTGTGAGACAAAAAAAGCTTATTATTTTGGATACATTATCCATCGTCTTCTATTGTGTGCACTTGGTAGGAGACCTGAAGACGATAGAGATCACTATGGTAATAAGAGACTGGATCTTGCTGGTCCATTGCTTGGAGGTCTCTTTCGTATGTTATTTCGGAAGTTAACCCGAGATGTCAGAGCCTATGTTCAGAAGTGTGTTGATCAAGGAAAGGATCTAAATCTTAGCTTTGCTATCAAAGCTAAAACAATTACTAGTGGACTCAAGTATTCTTTGGCCACTGGGAACTGGGGGCAAGCTAATGCTGCTGGTACGAGAGCTGGAGTTTCTCAGGTGCTGAATCGTTTAACATATGCCTCTACATTGTCACACTTGCGGAGGTTAAATTCTCCCATCGGACGTGAAGGAAAGTTGGCTAAACCTAGGCAGCTGCATAATTCGCAATGGGGGATGATGTGTCCTGCCGAAACACCTGAAGGACAAGCTTGTGGACTAGTGAAGAATCTTGCACTAATGGTGTATATAACTGTTGGGTCTGCTGCTTATCCGATATTGGAGTTTTTGGAGGAATGGAGTACAGAGAATTTTGAGGAAATTTCGCCCGCTGTTATCCCTCAAGCTACCAAGATTTTTGTTAATGGTTGCTGGGTTGGCATTCATCGTGATCCTGAGTTACTGGTTAAGACATTGCGGCAACTTAGGAGAAGGGTATGCTTTAATAATTTAAGAGTCTTTATTATTCAAGGTACTTGAGCTGTGCATTGGTATTATTGTTGCATTCTGTGTGATTGTATGTGATTAATTTGGTGTCCAAATGAAAAATATTTAACCAATTGTGATCTTGAACTTCACGCTTGAGCATATTCGTTAGTGACATGCATTTCTGATGTTGATTAACCATTGTATTTACAAGGTTATTGAAGCTCATCCAATGTGAAGAGTTTTCATTTCACCATCTAATCTTTTAATTGTTTACTATGATATACTTCTATTTTTTTTTGGTGTAATAGAGTGTGCCAAGAAAACAAGAGTAGGAATCGTTTCACCATCGAACCTACTGAGCTATCCCTCACTGTGTTTTTGTGATATATGCTTTCACATAATGCATTCAACTGATATTATAATTTATGTTCACTCAGGTTGACGTAAATACTGAAGTTGGTGTTGTTCGAGATATCCGGCTGAAAGAATTGCGAATATATACTGACTATGGTCGCTGCAGTCGTCCTCTTTTTATAGTTGAGAAACAAAGGCTGCTTATAAAGAAAAAGGATATTCGGGCATTACAACAAAGGGTATAGGCGACATTGTTGATTTACATTCTATAGTACTTTCGACTTCATTGTTTTGTGCCTCTAATTTTTTTAAAATCATTTTTCAGGAGACTCCTGAGGATGGTGGCTGGCATGATCTTGTTGCGAAGGGATACATAGAGTATATTGATACAGAAGAAGAGGAGACTACTATGATTTCCATGACCATCAATGTGAGCATACTTTTAACCAGAGTTCTGTTCGTAATTTTTTGATTTATGTCCTAAAAAGTGTTTTCTTGGGAGTTGATTTTTGGAATTTGAACTCCTTTGTTTTTTCTGTAAATGAGATATTCTTTTTTTTTTTGCAGGATCTAGTGACTGCACGGGTCAACCCGGAGGAGGCATACTCTGAGACCTACACTCACTGTGAAATTCACCCGTCTTTGATACTAGGTGTCTGTGCCTCAATTATTCCATTTCCTGATCACAACCAGGTAATTATCTATGAATTTAATTTAGTGTTAGCATTTTAAATTTTTTCAATCTCTAACTTCTTGTCACTTCCAGTCCCCACGTAATACATATCAGTCAGCTATGGGGAAGCAAGCCATGGGTATCTATGTCACAAATTATCAGTTTAGAATGGTACAGCCTGTTTCTTGTGCCTTGTTTAAAGCATTACTGTTTCCATGAATCTTCTCAATCTGATCCATCTTTATGTATTTTTTGTCTTCGCATAGGATACATTGGCATATGTTCTTTACTATCCTCAAAAACCTCTTGTTACAACACGTGCCATGGAGCATTTGCATTTTAGACAGCTTCCTGCTGGCATTGTAAGTTGCTGATAAGGCAGTTTTCTCATTAAAATCTTTCGTTGTTGAAGTATTGTTGACATTTTATGGTTTTTCTCATTTCACCAGAATGCTATTGTTGCCATTGCTTGCTATTCTGGTTATAACCAAGAAGATTCTGTTATTATGAATCAATCTGCAATTGACCGTGGATTCTTCCGATCTCTATTCTTCCGCTCTTACAGGTAAATTGACTAATTAGAATTCTCAATTGATATTGATTCTAGTTACAAATTGTTATTCCAGTGGTGTAGATGCTCGATAATTTATATGTTTTGCAGAGATGAGGAGAAGAAGATGGGAACACTTGTCAAAGAGGATTTTGGCCGCCCAGACAGATCTAATACTATGGTATGTCTTCATTAATGAATTTGCTGGACTCTGCTAGGTTATGTACTTTTGGTACTGAAGCCATCTTCTTGTAGGGTATGCGGCATGGATCTTATGATAAGTTAGATGATGATGGTCTTGCACCTCCTGTGAGTATAGAAACACTTTCATACTAAGGTTTCTTTTGGTCAAATATACTGTCAACTTTGTATCTGAGTTTCTATTGGACAGGGTACAAGAGTTTCAGGTGAGGATGTGATTATCGGTAAGACTACACCACTTGCCCAGGATGAAGCACAGGGGCCAGCTTCACGCTATTCACGACGTGATCATAGTATTAGCTTACGTCATAGTGAGACTGGAATTGTGGATCAGGTATTCAATTAAGTTACCTTTTTAGTTTTCTGTTGCAACTCAAATGCTTTTGATATGTATAATTCTCATTGCTCAGCTCCTGTACTTTTAGGTTTTGCTGACAACCAATGCAGATGGTTTGAGATTTGTAAAAGTGAGGGTGAGATCTGTGCGTATTCCACAGATTGGGGATAAGTTTAGCAGTAGGCATGGTCAAAAGGGAACAGTTGGAATGACGTATACACAGGAGGATATGCCATGGACTGTAGAAGGCATCACTCCTGATATCATTGTGAACCCTCATGCTATCCCTTCACGTATGACAATTGGACAGCTTATTGAGTGTATTATGGGTAAGGTTGCAGCTCATGTTGGGAAGGAAGGAGATGCTACACCATTTACTGATGTCACTGTAAGCCCTGCTTTAACCTTTCTTCGGATTTTAATTCTTTCTGCTGTGCTATATATATGTTTATGTGATGTGATACTCCTGTATTGCATGTCTTTTCCATTCAGCAGTTGACCTTGTGAAGAGCAAAGTTTGATCCTTTTTTCTACCCCTGAACGCATTTATTATTTGCTGGTCAACGTCATATTCGTTTTGAATTGCATGCACTTGAATTCAAACCTCTTGGAGTGATGATAAACATTAGACACAGATCAAGATTCTGCCCTCAGCCCCCTTTTTGTCATTTGCTTTTTTTTTTTGGAAGGGGTTGTTTGTAAAAAGTGAGTAGGTACCTGTAATTTTTAGTGAAAGTAATAGGCATGTGTGAGGGACTGACCAATCATTGCTTCCTAGATTGCTTTTGCGGTTAGGTAGCATAGAACTCCGCTATGCTGTCTCCATAGGCAGCTTCTTTTGAGTTTATACTGGATTCGCAAATGTTTTTAATTTCTATTGTGGTATAAGCCAATGGTATTTGCTTGGTTGAACACTGGAAACGGGATAGGTGCTACTTGTGAAATAAATTGTTATAATAATAGCAATAGCTGTCTTGCGATGGCATGGATTTTTGCATTCAAATCATTGACGTGTTGAACCTCTTGGTTTACTAGGTGGATAATATCAGTAAAGCACTCCACAAATGTGGGTATCAGATGCGTGGTTTTGAGACCATGTATAATGGTCACACGGGGCGGAAACTCACTGCAATGATATTCTTGGGACCTACTTACTACCAACGACTTAAGCATATGGTTGACGATAAGATCCACTCTCGTGGTAGAGGTCCTGTACAAATTTTGACCAGGCAGCCTGCTGAGGGTCGATCTCGTGATGGTGGTCTACGTTTTGGAGAGATGGAGAGAGACTGTATGATTGCCCATGGTGCTGCCCACTTCCTTAAAGAGAGGCTGTTTGACCAAAGTGATGCATATAGGGTTCATGTATGTGAACGTTGCGGGCTGATTGCCATTGCAAATCTCAAAAAGAATTCTTTTGAATGTAGAAGCTGCAAAAATAAAACCGACATTGTCCAGGTTGGTTTTCTCTCTATTCTCTTCGTCTTCTATCAGTTTTTTTCTTCTTGTCCTTCAACTTACCCGCACAAATGAATTAATAGACCTTGCTTTTAATGCTTAAAAGTTAAAATGTACAATGGTTTCTGCAGGTGCACATTCCTTACGCCTGCAAGCTGCTCTTCCAAGAGCTTATGTCCATGGCAATTGCACCGCGAATGTTCACTAAAGACGTCAACAAGTTGTCCAAGGATCAGAAGAAAAAGGGTGCATGAGCAGTTTTATCCTGTGAATTGACCGGTTAGTTCTTGAGGCGGAGAAGCCTTTTAATTAGGCCTTTATAGCTAAATCGACTGGAGGTTTCAAGCCACACTCTCCTTTTGATTTTTTGTGTAGCACAAATTTCGTACTAAATAGAAGTACGAAACAATATTCTATAGATCAAAATTTGTAACTTGTTTAAACTATTGAGTTTTACATTCATAGCCGAGATTTTTGTAATATACCTCAAAAGTTTATGATTGGTTGAATGATTTTTCACGTCCAAGTATTGTTGTTGTATTGCATGTACATGTAATTTCTGTCTCGAAGTCCTTAACATTTTGTTGCTACTTCCACCTTTGAGGCTTTGTGCTCATTTGCAAAGCTACTTCATACGTTCCTTTTGCTCTATTGAAATTGTTACATTATGTAAATTTATGTGAGCATTTTTAAAAGATGTTGCTATCTCAATGTTATAGTTAGAGTGAGTACTCATTTGCGAAACTAGTATTTATGTGCTCAGTTCAGTTATCTCTTTCCTTCTTCAATTTTATTATTTTTTAGCTATTCTTGTAAGAAATCGTCTTTCGGTAACATCTCAAATCAAAGAGCTATATGCTAATGATTGTATTAATTGGACTATTCAACCACCTTTCGGGAACGTATCACGGTGAACTGTCTCAAACAACAATTTGTGTTTTTATAGCTATTTTTGTAACTTGTGAGAGACCGTCTCTCGATAAGATGACCTCAAAACAAAGAATTCCCTATCCTTTTAATTTGCATTACTTCACTAAAAAACCAAAGAGTGCTGAATTAAAAGGAAAAAGGGAGCAATAATGCACTAGGTTCAATAATTTGTGTTGATTGAAACTACTTGTTTATTAAGTTGATCATTTGTGAATGATTGTGATGAATACCATTTTCCTAGCGTGTATGTAATGTATAATCTTTGATTATAGGTGTGAAATTTGAACGAGCTGAGATAAGTTATGAAAAAGTAAAAAGTAAGAGACTTGGTGCACATGTACAAAATTGCGGTGAGCGTGGATCGAACACGCGACCTTCAGATCTTCAGTCTGACGCTCTCCCAACTGAGCTATCCCCGCATTGATGCTCTTTTGCTTCATTAAATTAATATTAACTATAAATGATGGATGATATTTTGACAAAATCAAAAACTCATGGATCAAACACGTGACCTTCAGATCTTCAGTCTGATGCTCTCCCAACTGAGCTATCTCCACATTGATGTTCATTATCTTCATTTAATCAATATAACTTATAAAAAGATAACTCATCCAGCAATATTAATGGTCTTGAACTCGTACTAGTCTAAATTTTTGTGTGAATATTAAGCGTTTCATAAATTTTCTAAATACCTTTCATATGAAATTAGAATCTATAAACATTGTATGTTGACAAAAAGTAAATTTGTAACAATAACATAATAGCAGAAAACAAAGTCATTGGCTGTATAATGACATCGTTTTATCAAAGTTTTGCCTTTATCACATTAATTAATTGAAAACACAGGATTTTAATCCATAATCCTCTTGTTAATCATCTGCTTGAAATTCGCCGTCTGAGATAGT
The DNA here is from genome assembly GCF_026212465.1 of Amaranthus tricolor. Classification (NCBI taxonomy): domain Eukaryota; kingdom Viridiplantae; phylum Streptophyta; class Magnoliopsida; order Caryophyllales; family Amaranthaceae; genus Amaranthus; species Amaranthus tricolor. Next base: position 31,382,438 of record NC_080052.1, on the reverse strand, counting down.
TTCGAACATGGATCCCAGAGTCTTCCTAAGAAAGCTGAAAGTTCTGTCACCCTGTCCCAATATAGAGAAATTTGAGCAGGTAAGAATAACTACACCAGTCCAGAACTGTTTATTATGATACTAAACCATTAAGGTATCCAGGAGTTAGATTTTTAAATCACCTGTTTCTTCTTCTTCAAGGATTCCTCCAACTGAGCAATTTTGTCTGAGCATGCCTTTTCCTTTTCTTGCACCATGCTTCTCTCTTTCTTCCCTGTAATCAGATCAAGTTGGGTGTGTGTTCTCATGAGAAATTGTAAACTGTATTCCCATTCTTCACTTTATCTCAAATATCTGTGTTGGTTCATTGACGGACAATTAAATATGCTTGGACACTCAAATACTTCAATTTAGTTCAAAATTTTAGGAGTTAATATAGCCAAGTCTAATCCTTAGCTAGGCATGTATACAAATTGAATATGATATACATAAGTCTGAGTAACACTGATGCTGGAAGGTTATTGTAAAATTTGAAGAGTGTCTAGATGATTACTTAGTTGTTCATATCGAATGAAGAGCCTTTCCTTCTCCTCTTCATACTTGGAAATGGTCTCTGTCAAGATCAAAAACAATAACAGATCATTAGATAGACATACTTCTTTAGTTCCATTAGCTTCTCTCTCATAAATATGTGTTCAATGCACCACTATCCCTAGGTTGATTTTCAATGATATTGGGTCTGTAGACTTTGTACCATGCAGCATCAAATATTATTGTATCATACCCAAAGGTATGACTAAATCAAGAACTTTTTCGTTTTAGAATCATAAATATGTAATAATTACAATTTGCAAATATCAGGACTCTAGATACAAAACTTCATAACTTGATCTAGTTTCTTTATAGAACTAAGATACAGTGTTCGTGTTCAGATATACTATCATGTAGTCTTAAGTGAAGAGACAAATGCTTTTAACTCTACTTTTCAGCATCTTTGTTAACAAGAATCTCATTTGTTTTGGTTTATGTGTATTGTCATGATTAAGGTTTTGACATTATTTTAACATTCAATAGAATATCTTCTAAGAAAAATTATTACCCTTCAGATGAAGTAAAACTAGGGAGTTCTGTGTTGCCTAATTGCCTTTTCTGCTATGCAAACTTAAAGTGACAAACAAATTTCTGTTCATCTACTTGCAGACTGCAGTATACCAGACAGAAATTGCAACATAAACGTTAAGTTATACTAGTATTATATGACACTTTCAGCAGTTCGTCATTACTTTCCCACCTTAGGTGGGAGCCATATAATGGCATTGGGTAATACAATGTTATTGTTTCAGCAGTTTGTCATAGTAGTATATAGATATAACAATACAACATTTGAATACGCTAAGGCCATTAAGTAGCTTCCAATCTAGGCTCCCATCAAAGCAACGCTTGGGGTGTCGATTATAAGCAACTTCTAGAATGTCCATGTGATAACGAAGAAATTGATTTAGATTGAACCCTTTTATAGCAAACATTTATTGTTTTACATGAACAAGAAATTCACATAATGGAGTGATTCATTTTATTATAGTCTATTAGAATGCAAAAACAGGAGTTATAAATCTGTCCCAGAAAGGATAATTTATGCATAAAACAGTTAGTCAAAATAATGATTACCCTTACCCTTGAGTGTCTGCAGATATGTTGCTTTCTCTTTGTCAAATTTGTCAAATATTGCTCGGAACTTGTCAGCCTCCTCCTTCAGTGTATTTTCACACTACAAAAAACAACCACAACTACATTAATTTGATATCTTTTATCCACCAAACAAACTCAAACTAAGATGGCTTAACATTTATCTGTATCTGAATACCTCTTTTGAGCTCTTTGACAATGCTTTGGCAAAAGTTTGTCTGAAAATTATAAAATTCAATTTAAAACACACCATTAAAATTCCTTGATACACCTTTCAGTTACATACAATGTCTTTGGCACAAAATAGATTAATGAAGAAAATAGGTTCTACCGGTCCTTTTCAATCTTCACCTTCAACTCTTCAAACATTGACTTGATCTCTGCAGCTACACTGTTTTCAATAGCAACTGATTCAGTGTAATAGTATATGCTACTTATCAGAGAGTACACACCAAAACTCTAAACTAAAGACGAGAACAAAACTACCATATATTCATCTCATAGTGCAAAAATAAGACCGAATCACCGTATAGTGATCATATTGTAAAGGTTTTTTAGTTTACCGCGACTGAAATATAGGCCACAATGACCACAAAATCATCGATAATATCCGTTTTACGACCGTTAAAGCGGCGGTGACCGAAACCGTGTTTTTGCATTATGATTCATCTTGTAAATTAACTGGTCCAAACTCATGACTCTTAAGGTATCATGGACAAATTAGCCAAAATGATGAACAGTCAATTTTGAAATTTCTAGGTCATAGCTAATTGACTTTTCTAACTAAAATTAGAAAGTGAAATTCAGAATCTCAATACTTAAATCAGTGCTAAGCTGCTACAACGTTGAATAATATCTTTTTTGAGTAATTTTGCAAGAAAAAAGGTATAAATTCGGTCAAAGCTTGAATGAGATAGTCCTAATTGTCAATTCCTTAAGCAAAACCGTTGCGCTTTGTGAAAGTTCTCATTAAACATCAGAAGATTGGAAGCATATAATTGATTGCAGAACGCGAGACGATTCATTGATCGTCAACATTTAGCACATCATCTTCAATTGTTAGAGGCCTACATTTAAATTTATACAATATCACACGTATGAAATATTGAAATTGCAAATTAAACTCAAATTAAAGCAATGATTCATACATTTCAAATATCATAATCTCACATAAAAAATTCAAAGATCGAAAACATCAAACCTAGAAATTGTCTCTTCCTTCTTCTTCTGACCATCCTTTTCAGCTTTTTCCTTGATCTGCTGCAACGCTGACACAAGTCCTTTAATCTCACTGAACTCAAACCACATAAATCAAAAGAATTCAGTGAAATAAACCAGATTTGACTACAAAAAGGCAAAAACAAGAATATATAAAATGGAATACCTAGAAAGTTCGTTGTCGAAAATATCTTCATCGTGAAAATCTCGCTTTCGCTTCTCGGAGTGAAGAGTATCAGCTTCTGACGCTTTCTTTTTCGCGCTTCCTTTCATCGCGGACATTGTTGAGAATCAAATTCTAGATTTAGAGAGAGAGTTTGTGAAGATTTATTGTTGAGAAATGAGAACTGAGAAATGATGTGATTACCAATGGAAGTTTAATTCTGTGATTTCATAGAGAGTACAAAGAGAGTGGAAGAAAATTTTGTGATTTGGAGTTCCCGCGTAAACTAAAGATACTTATAGCCGTTATAGGCTGTTGTTTGTGTAGGATTACAAATTTCGACTCTAACTCGATTCGGGCTTATAATGTGATATGTGATGAATGATACGTGGATGAGAATTAGGTGGTGTTGGATTCTTACGTGTTTATTGTAAAAATATTATATTTTATTAACTTAGAATATAAGGTTCGATTTGAAGTATTATTGATTTGATGTGGAATAATTCTCTAAATATAATAATAAAATAAAATCAACTAAGATGAAATGTGAAAAATAAAAACAATAAATCAGATTAAAAAGACATACTTATTTTTGAATAACAATCGAAAAATTTTGATTGTCATATAATATTTATGTTGCTCTCATATATTTCCTCCTTTCCAAATTTTGGAAATTATGTATTATTCATCCATCACTCTTAATTTATGATTAATTTTTAATCTATAAAATAAAATATAGTTAAGTAAGATTTTCTTTGATTCGTCTCAATGCAAAGATTATAAATATTAATTTTTTATAATTTTTTATTATGCATAATTAAGAATATTAAAGATTAAATTAGTGCATTAAACTGCACGAAAATACAAATGCTGCAAGTAATTTGAAACGAAAGAAGTATTAATTATCTTTAAAAACAATGTTTATTGAACATTGTCATTCACGTTGAAATTTCTTCTCCTTACTTAATTGAAATGTTACTAATAAAGTTGAATGTGATATTTAGTTCAATTTAAATAATGCTGAATTTTGGTAAAAATATTCATAAGTTATTAATTTAATTTAATCAAATATAGTACTCTCTCTATTCTTTTATGTTTGTCCTATTTGAATTTTCTACACATATTAAGAAAAAATGAAATCTTTGTAGTAAGTGGGTATTATTTTAATTGAATAGCAGTGTGAATTAATGATTATATTGGTATTATGAGAGGGAAAATACATTTTAATTGAAGATAAAATAAAACAAAAAAAACAAAATATGATTGTCATTAATGAAGGGAAAATCATAGAGCAACTTGCAAAGGGCCAAAACAGAATTCCGTTTTTGGTTACAACTCTCTTTCCTTTTTTGGAAAGTTTTGGAGGGCAATTAAAAATAATAGAGGGAAAATTCTGAAAAGTTAAACATATACATAACCATTTCATTGGCTAATTAAACTATACATGGATTACTTCCTTAATTTAGCATAATGATTGAGAACCAAAAATGAAAGCAAAGATGACTTTCCAATTTCTGCAAGGGGCTATATAGGCAGCAGGTACAAATGAATAGCACATCATCACCTCAATTATCAACACAGCAGCTTAGTTGAAGATAATAATAGCCATTCATCCCAAAAAAATTCAACAGTTAACTGAATCAGTCCATAAACCCCAAGTATAGCAACTGCTGTGCTGAAAACAATAACCAATCACCCACAAAAAAATTCAATTTCACACTGCATCACAGCCTTATTCATGGCTTCAGGAAGTGAGGACGAAATCGAGGGGGCATGGTATTTTGGATCAAGCCTATATGATCCTCAATCAAGCTCGGAATCAGAGCAAGTACCGACAGAAATTGTTGAGCAGCAAGGAGAACGACAAGACAATCATCATAAGCCAAGACTCAACAGTGAGATGAGGCATTTAATATTTCAAGAAATGCTCTCAATGCGAACAAACAACTCATTACCTCATGGAACATTCCAAAGAATTGTTGAATTATATGATTATCATCATAGAACCATGAGAAATTTATGAAAAAGGGCAATACAATCAAAAGAAGCAAACAAACCATACATCGTTGATTCAAAATACAAAAACTGTGGAAGGAAGAGAGTTGTGGTGCCTCCAAACGTTCCAGAGTCCAGACCGATGGGAGAACGTACATATATAAGAGATGTTGCAAGTTGTTTAGACTTGGCACCATCGACCGTTTGGAGGTTAATCAAAAGAGGTGAAATTAAGGCACATTCAAATCTTCTTCACCCGGCTTTAACCGATGCTAATAAAGTGCGAAGGGTGGAGTGGATTTTAAGTCTCACCCAAGAAGATAGCATTCAAAGACATCCAATATACAAGGGAATGTTTGATTTCATTCACGTCGATGAGAAATGGTTTTATCTAACAAAAAAAACTCAAAGAGTTTACCTTGCACACAAAGAGAAGACCCCGTATAGGGTAGCAAAGTCATCTAAGTTCATACCGAAGGCCATGTTCCTAGGGGCGGTTGCTAGGCCAAGATGGAGTCGACATGGCCAATGCACGTTTGATGGGAAAATAGGAATTTTTCTCTTCATTAACAGGGTTGCAACCGTGAGGGAATCGAAGAAAGGCCAAGGGGGTCAATTGAAATCAAGCCAACAGAATCAGTCACTCAAGAAGTTTATAGAAACATGCTCATCCAAAATCTCATTCCGACAATACTAAGAAAGCGGCCAAATGAAGGACCTTCAATCATTTTCATCCAACAAGACAATGCAAGAGTGCACATTACAAATGATGATCCAATATGGCAACAACACAACAAGCAAGATGGGTTAACCTTCATTCTTACACAACAACCCCCTAATAGTCCAGATTGTAACTGTAACCGCCTCGAATTATGAAGGAAAACACTAACTGGAATTTAGTATTAATCAAGCGGAAGCTTACTTTTGCCAACACAATTAAGGGGTTACTTAACGGTCAAACCAATATCCAAGTATAATACTTGAACCAAACCAAAGCAATATAACGGAAGTCTTAACTGTCCAAAATATAGGAAAATTACTACCAAATCGAAATAAGTCCAAAGTTCAAATTACATCCTTAAAATAGTCTAAATCTAAATTAATAGTCTCTCAGATTAAATAAAAAGATCTAAACAAAAGGGGAGTCATACTCCAACTCGGCTTCATCTTCCGCTCGCATATCCATTCTCTGTCGAGGTGCCATAGGGGTTTACTCTAAAAACAAAACCCTTGGAAAAACATAAAAAGCATAGTATCAGCAAAAAGGCCGAATATAAACACACTGGTGTCCGTCAAACAAGTTATTAAAACCTTTTTTTATTTGAGTAAATTCATTTTGAAATATGCTTTTTCATTTGATAAATCATATTATCATTCAAACCCAGTTCAATGGCTCTATAGTCATTTTAAATTCTCATTTTTCATCATAAATCATAAGATCTCAATGGATCCAAATCAATTTCAAACTCATATCATAAGTTTATATGGGTACTGTAACACCCCGTAATTTATCGGGTTTAAGAAATAATATAATAAAATAAAATAAATACGTATTATTAAATTATATTATTCCACATAGATAATTTTAAGAAATAAAGCGAGTTAAATTTTAACGGTAACGAGTTTTATCGCGTACAAGGCTATCGCGTAACGGTTCTTTCTATTTTAACAATAATATAATAATGACTTAATTAATTAATTAAATTAAATAAAAAAAAAATAAAAATTGAGAGGGGAGTGAAGGGGTGGCCGGTTGTGGTGAGGAGGAATGGGAGGAGTTTGTAACTCCTCTCATAAGTGAGTATTATGGCACATTAAGCTCACCTCTTAAGTGCCTATTAATCCTTAAGCATCATTTGAGTTTCCTCACTTTTCCTAAGCTTTCAAAGTGAACAAAATTCAGAAAAATTTCCTCTTTTGTTGCTCTTGTTTCGGTATTCAAGAAAAAAAAAAACTTTGTTCAATCCAATCTTCAAATCAAAGGGTAAGTAAGTTGAGTTGTTATTTATAAATTTTATTTATAAGAAATTCTAGTATGAGATTATATAATATTTCTTTCAATATGATGATATCCTATGACTTATTAGGAGGATTGAGTATTTTATATAAGTTTTCTTTAATAATCCTTTGATAAAATTGATTTGTTAAAAGGGTTAAATCATATTTCTGTTATGCAAAATTTTCCTTGATTTACATTCTTTAACAAAGTTTAAATTTGTTATAAGAATAAAGTCTATTCAAATGTTAAATTGAATTTATTTTACGATTTATATTTCTCTAACAAGATTTTAGTTTGTTAGATGAAATTTTAAGTGTGTGGATTAAGTGATGTAAGTATCCATGAGTTTACAAATCCTTTAACAAAATTTGATTTGTTTAAAGGATTGTCCTTATATATATATGTTCGGTTTAAAATTAAAAAAAATGTTGGTTTATGATTCTCTACAAAATTTAAATTTGATAAGAGGATCAAATATTTAATTTACTTATCATGGTTATGAAATTTTAAATGTTCTTGAAGATCTTGAGGATGAGTATGACTAAAGTTGTTAGTTTATGTTTTGATGATGGTTTAGATCGTTGATGGGATTTGATGTATTGTTAGATGTGTGGAAATATCAAGTGGATTGTGTGATAGGAGATTTGGTTTTATTTGTTTTATCTTAGTAAAATGTAAATTCGATTTTTGGTTAGGTGTATTTTGGTATGGAGATTTAAAAAGGATTAAATAATTTAAATAGAAAAAAATATATATAAAATAAAAATAATTTAAGTAGAAGGAGTTTCGGACAGCTGCTGCTGCCTCGGTAGTGGCGCCCCGATCCGAGTGTTGGGTGTGTTTCGTTGTTGTTTTATCTAATCGATGCGCTTTAAAACTCGTTAAAACGCTTAAAATGATTAAAAATAGTAATCGGATGCTAGAAATTATGAAAATTGGTACCCAAGGTAATTGATGCGTTCCGGACGCAGCGGTGAAGTCGGATTTTTAATTTGAATTTTCTAAACTGTCCGATTTGGCCATAAAAGTTTCTGGTCAGAATGGGAATTTTGGAGCAATCATGAGTTGGATGAAAACATTTGAAATTATCAAGTTTTTGTGATATTTTAGTAGTATGGAGTGGATTGTGTGTGTAAACCCGTTATTAAACGTGGTCGTTCTGTGTGTTTGTTAATTAGGACCTCGATTCATAAGAGGGTGAAATTCCTGTCGTGCTTAAACGTCGTTTGGATTTGCAGTGTTTAAAAGTACACGCTTAGACCATACTGTTTATATGGTTGTGCAAGTAATGTTGTTTTATTCCTAATCAAGGCATTGTAATCACATAAGGTTTAGACACCTCAAATAATATGAAATGATTATGTGGAAATTGAGAATTTATGGATATGTTACCCAGAAGGGTTAACAAATAAATTGGAAAACTATCAACTATTTTTCCCATGGCATTCAGGGATCTTTATGGTCACCATGGGGGTATGCATACTTAGCCTTTGGCGACCCGAACAGGACGGGCAACGTCTTAGGTAGGTGGTTGCCTTGGGATTTGCTCTCCCAAGTGTATTCCACCAAAACAAATTTGGAATATGACTTGTACGACCCGAACAGGACGGGCAACGTTACAAGGTTTGGAAATAATGAATAAAGATTACATAATAGAGCCTTTGCATGCTAGGGTAAACACAATGCTTGTATTCAACCTGTTTTGTATATGTATGAAGTCTCTGACGTGTATTGGTTGTTCTTTAGAACCTGCTACGTGTTATCATATGACGTGCAGCAGGTTAACTGCAGGAGGGGGCTGGAGTGAGGATTCAGCTTAGAACCCGTAACTATCAAGTCTAGACTTACTTTGTAATGAGTCTAAGTACCTCAGTTTATGTAAACAAAGTTTATGATGTTTTCTTTTTATTTCGTACAACTTTTAGCTAGTCTAGAGGCCGGTGGGCTCTCGAGTTGTATGTAAAGACTTCCGCTGTTTTGTTTGGTTTTGTTTTGTTTGGCGCTGTTTTCTTTGTTGACCATATTCCTTTACCGTTGGAACGTTGACGATCCGAGTAAGGATGTGTTTATTTGTGTCCGTAAGTGAACCGGATTCATGTTTTCACATGATTTTCCGGGTCACTTTAACCGGGCCGTTACAGGTACTCGGTGAGTCATCCTGTGACTCGTTTGGTAGTCGGTCTACCGTCCGTGACATGTCCAATAAGTGTAACACAATGATATTGTGAACAATACGCGCTTAGCATTGGTGAGCCGTTTAATCATGCACACAACATTTGCTGTGGCATATGTACTCGCCATTTAGGCTAAAATATTTTTGTATATAATATATATCTTGTAATTTTAATGGCATTTGAAAGTCAAAAATATTAACTTTTTCCATATGATAAACATCTTTTATTTGCACATAACAAAACATACTTTATTTGCGACTTAGCAAAATCAAATCATAATATTTTCCACATGGGTAAAACATGCTTAGCATAATCATATCATCAAACATAACCTTTGTATTATATTGGGGCATCGAAATGCATCGTAACAAAAAGTGATTAAAGTTCAATACGATTTTTCAAGGAAACCACTAAAATGTTTCGTTTCAATCTTTCTTAAAGTAAATATAACTTAAAAGGGTTTTTTAATTCATTCAAAACAACTACAATATGATTCACAAGTCTATAAAATCATTATGACAGAAGATTTCATAAAACACATTTTCTTAAATACGAGATAGTTTTGCCGGTAATAAAATCGATAATTGATTTACAAAATACATATTAATTCTCCAACAAGGCCCAAATTAATCAAGTCATTATAATACCTTATTTAAAATGAATTTAAGGTTTTCCCATCAGATTATAATTGGTTATGCGAATTTATAACGATCTTACAATTATTTCCGACAATTTGAGTATTTACCGTTATTTAAATGGTGTCTTAAATCTGTAAAATTTATAAACCATCGAATTTAAAATTATTTTATACTATGAGGCAGTAGGTTATTAATATAATTATAAATTTTTGATATAGGTCTATTTTTACCCATATTTAATTAACAATATTATACCTTTTAATAAATAAATATTTTCTATTAATTTGATAAATTAGTAAATAATTAATAATTTATTTTACAAAATTATACCAAAGTTATAGAAGTCATATAATATGTTTATTAGGCTATTTGAACTTATGACAGTCATGTATGATGATTTATTATTTTGTATAGACATTTTATCGATAAATAGAATAAAATAGGTTTAAAATTATTTGAGTCCGAGTAAAATATTATAAAAATTGTATGATATACCAGAAACTATTTTAAGGGGTATAAAATTTTAAATAACCATTAAAAATGATGTGGGGTATTTTTAATAATTAATATTGATATTTTACCGATAAACCGAATAAAATTTATTTAAATCCATATATGGTCACGAAAATCCATATAAATTTTTGAACATGTATCTGCTGTTTATATAAGTGTCTCATAAAATATTTATGTCCAAAATACGTCATTTAGTATTTATTTTAAATTTTACCGTTTTCAAACTTACCGATTATTAATAACCGAATAAAAATTATTAAGGACCTTAAATGTCAACAAAACCTTCCCAATCTTTTACCAATTTTAGCTACTATCTATATGAGTATGTGATAAAAATTTCAAGTCCATATATCTTTGTTTGGTAATTATTTTATATTTTACCATTTTACAATTTACCGTTAAACAATTTAACGATGATTCAAAAATCAAAAAAAAAATTTCAAACTAAATATATTCTGGCCAAATCTTATTGGAGACATTATAATATGTCTTTATTAATTATTTTTGATGATGAAGAGTTCATCTAATACCGTGTTTTATAATAAGAGTATTTAACACCTTAAAATCCATTAAAATATCAATTTAACGAATAATTTCAACAAAAAGTATCCAAGAAATTTTCTTAACATATAGCTACTAGAAATTTCTTTTAAAATGAATTTCAAATATTTCAACTTCATATAATCATTTCCATCACAATAACTTTCACAAAGTAGTGTTAAACATGCCTTTAAACATACAATAATTTATAAAATCAACATGCATGATGCCCACAATAATAATACATGTAATAAATTATTCCATACTCAAATTTATCATTTTGACATCATTTTTCAAGATTTAAGAACTTCTCTTTGAGAATTTTATTTTTTAAAAACAAGTTTATGCACAAACTTTTCCAACTTGTTTTTAAATCCTTTAAAAATCAACCCCATGTGACATACCTCGACTCCAAGCCTATATAATTATTCCGTAAGCTCCCACGTAAGCTCCTACGCGTTCTTAGAAATGGTTCTAACTTTGGGTCCTTGCCGTCTCAACTCCAACTCTTCAACTAAACATATTGCATTAATCCAAAAATCAATAATAATTTTGGATTTCTAACATGCACTTAACTTTCCCTAGTTAGAGTTGTTAGACTAATACTTGTGATGATTTTAACATATTTGGAGTATACTTATTATGTTGAGCAACATACTTGGTTAAGTCCCATAATTTTACTTGAATCCTTTAAGTAACAAAATTTATATATTTGTAGAAATACATCTTCTTACTTTTTATTATGGCCGATTTTTATAGATTTATAAGTGATGGTTTTCTTAGTTTAGAGATAAAATACTCATTTTATTATGATCTTAGTTTATAGAAAGATTCATGTAAAAAAAATGTTTTACATGAACAAATTTTAATAAAAACTAGTGGAATAAAGAAATGAACATAACTTACCCTATACTTAGTGGATTTCTTCAAGTTTGGTGTCTATGGAAAGCTCTTAAGATGAAGATTATTTTTATGGGAGATTTGACTTTATAAACATAAATTTTCAGAAGTTTTAGATGGATTTTTGAAGAAGATTTGATGAGAAAAGAAGGTGTTTTTGCTAGGAATTGTAAGATTGAACTTCTATCGTGCTTATGGATGAATTTAGGAGTAAAATGAAGAGTGAAAGAAGGTTGATGGAGCTGAAAATCTGGACAGCAAATATTTCCTGATTTATCATGTTAGCATGCTTGTTATGATGGTGTTTTTAGGTGAGAACAAAAGGGGCTTTGGGTAGAGAATTTGGTAAAGTGTGTAAGTGGGTTTTGGGGCTAAAAGAGGGGTAGTATGGCAGCTAGGGACTGCTATTTTGGGGCTGATTTGAGGTGATTTTTATCCTCAATTTGGTCTAATATGATGTAAGAAAGGTTTATCTAAGATAGTTTAAGGTTTGGGTAAAAATTGTTGTACATGTAACAAGTTATATAACTTGTACTTCATGTTTAAAAATCACTTGTATGTGTATGAAATATTTAATTTATTCTCAACATGGGTAGATAATATTTTCGGGTAAGTATTATAATTATCCCAAAATGTTATGGGTAGTTTCTCAACTTTAAGTTTTACCTCCAAAGTTTACGTTACTTGTTACACTTCTAACTACGTTACGAGTTGACAAGTTTCTAATCATCATAGAAAATTTTCAAATTACTACCATCACTAATTAAAATTTAATTAGTAATGAACAAATATATAAAAAAAAGTTAGACGCAAAAAACGACTAATGAAATCTCATTAATAATACGACTGTTTCAGTAACATCTTGGACTTGAGATTCTTTAGAAGCATTCAATCATTAACGCATAAGAAAATGCCAAAGAATATGACAGAGTTGATTAGTGCAGTATAAGATGCATATGCGGAACTTCATCCAAAGACATTAACAAAAGTTTGGATTTCATTGCAGCACCACTTAAATGATATATTGAAGGCTAAGGGATGTAATGACTACGTCCAACCTCATTTTGGTAAAAAAGTTGAAGAAGATAATGAGAGGCTCAGAATTCAAGTTCGAATTCCGACACAGCTAGTTAGGAAAGATGTTGCTTTTGTGAATCAAAATAGAAATCAACAAGCATCACAAACAGTAGCAGAGAATAAAGATGTGACACAATCATCCAATGCAATGCAAGAAGCCTATGATCAAGCAATCGAGGAGACACAAGGATGAAAATTTTTGAACAAAGCCCCTCAGTTAATGTTATGAAAAATCATCATTAAAAATGTTTCTTTAACAATCTTAGGAGCAAACATTTTGCAAAACAAATCTGAAATCAATGGTTAAAGTACATGTTCGTTAATGGCTTCATTTTATTAGTGTTATCAGTAACAAAAAAGTCTCCTGTTTCATCATAGAGGTTGTTAAACCTCTCAGACTATAAACAATCATCAAAAAAGAATGAATGCCACTAAACATGCATATAACACAATGACTTTAGACGTTTAACAAAAGCTACTCAACTAAGAATTTAAAGTCATTTTTTCAGATTGTGAAATTTATAGGAAATCATGAAAACAAATCATCATTGGGGCTTCAACATCAAAATAACCATACAGCGTGATCAACATCAAACACAAAATTTAGACAAAGATGAAGAGTAAACAAAAACAAATCATCAAAAAATCAGAATGTTTAACACCGAACAGAAAACAGAACCGATGTCCATAAGTCAGTGCCTAACATCATCAAACAAAAAATATAAACAACTATGAACATCAAACAAGAACAAGCCAAAAATCAAAAAAACCCAGAATCCACCCAAAGATCAAATGACATGCTAAAGCCCAAATTTCCGATTGTTCTCAGCTATGAAATTAAAATACATAAACATAAATGCCTTACAATCATCAACAACGTTTCTTAGGGGTTTTTTTTGTCCTAGCAACAAGTACTTCTTCAGGAGTATCAGGAACCACCAAATTTGGGTCTTCTTCAACAAATAGACTTGAAGGAGTCATTTTAGTAGGAGAATCATACACAAAATTAACAATCTTCAAAGGGGGATATTTTCCATTAAGGTATGAATAAAGAGGAGAAGAAATATTCTCGCGTTACCGTGAACATGCGTCATCTTCAATGGACTTTTGATAGGCCTCAAGTTCTTTCTTAGACCACCTTAAAATCTCATTCGAGTATGAGTGTGGCCGACCATGCAAGGAACACGAACATGAATCCCCATAATCACAAAGGCCATCATAAAGATAACTAAGAATTGTTGAAGAACTAGTAGATCTCTTGTTTTTCATATTCAAAAATCAAAATACGATCTAGGTCAGGCTTTTTTTAATTTAAACCCAAAAAAAAAGGAAGGAAGATCAAATTAAAACAAAACTTTGAAGAAACGTTAATGACAATTGAAGAACAGGGGGTGATTTTGGAGATTAAGACAAAAAATTATGAAACTTACCTCAAAATGTAGAGAAAAAGTCTGATTTTTATTTTAGTTCAATATAAATGAACTAAAGTTAAGGGATTAACAGGGGGCAATGGTTCAAAGAAGCCATGAAAATGGCGAGTTTGAAGACAAAGAGTGAGGAAAAGAGAGATTAGAGAGACACGATAATTGAGGAGGTCATAATGAAGGGGCGGATCATACGAGAGAAATAAGGGAACGAGAGAGCGAATATAACGGTATAATGGAAAAAATGGGAGGGGTTATGAGGGTATATTAGAAAAAAAGATCTCCAAAAATGGAAAATATTTTAAAGTGAATAAATTTTTGTAACTACCCATTATAATAAAGTGGACAAACTTAAAAGAACGGAGGGAGTAATGTACCGAGGAAAACAACAATTAGTGAAAATATGTCCATTTCCATTTATCACAATTTGTTGTGTAAATATCATAAAATTTAATCTCAGATACGATACACTATAACATGATGTACTAAATTATGATTCACGAGCCATCAAACTAGAGCACCGCACGCTGCAACCCGTTGCCATGTCTACTTGAATGTAGAAAGCGTCGCTAAATTCTCGACAGTAGCGTCCAAAAAAGCTTTAACTAATGCGTGTTGCCACGTTTTTCTCCTGACAAATTTTTAAAACTTCAAATTCTATGTCGTCTTTCCACTTGCTTTCTACTTGTATAAATCTGATAGTTTCAGAAAATCGGGTTTTCAGGGTACATTTCTTCAATTCCTCCCCTTTTATCGCCGATTATGGATCTTTCAATTCATCTTCGCCATTAAAGCTTCTTCGACCTACAGTCGGAGCGTCGTTCTCTCTTTTCCAATCTTATTATTGCTTCTGGTAATACTTTTCTGTTTAATGCATTTGCATGCTGATTCTTTCTTGAATATTTAATTTTACTTTCTAGGGTTTCGGCAAATTTTGATTGGGATTGTATGTATGTATATACTATCGGTGTGATTCGCAGTTAGTTTTCTTTAATTTTAAATTTGAAGAAGTTTATTTTCTGTTACAGATTTTGAAAGCGTTTAGTGTAAGTAAGTGCTGTCAAAGGAAATTAATATGGGAGGTTAAGCTGGTGTTTTTGATATGATTTACATTTCAAATTACTGTTATTGTTAATTGTAGAAAAAACTATGCAAATGGAGAAGAACAACAAGGAAAACAGAGAAAAACAAACAGAGAAAGGAAGAAGAAGACTAATTTTATTAAGATTGAAAAGTAATTAATTGAGAGTACAAGAGGGATTCCTTTTTATATATATCCCTTTTATTTTATATTTATATTAGAGCTAATAGGGGTATTTATTTCTAATATTATTAACACCCCCGCAAACTAGGGATGGATGACATTCCTAGTTTGTTCATCAATTGATAATGCTGTTGTGATGGCAAAATCTTAGTTAAAATATCTGCCAATTGATTCTTGGTAGGTAGGTATGTGAGCTGAAGAAGGCCTTCTATAACCTTGTCTCTTGTAAAGTGACAATCTATGTCAATGTGCTTCGTTCTTTCATGGAACACAGGGTTCTTGGCGATGTGTATTGCACTAATATTGTCACAATGCAGAAGAACAGGTTTTAAAGAAGTGAGTTGAAGTTCTTCTAAAAGTCTGACTAGCCAAGTAACTTCACTTGCTGCAGATGCCATGGCTCTGTATTCTGCTTCACTTGATGACCTTGAAACGGTGCCTTGCTTTTTGGATTTCCAACTTATGGGGGAGGAGCCTAATAGTAAGATGTATCCTGTGATAGATCTTCTGCTGATAGGACATGAAGCCCAGTCTGAATCGGAATATGCTTGCAGATGTAATTGATCAGATCCTTTGATGATGATGCCTTGGCTGGACGTAGTATGTACATAATTCAATGTATGCTGGAGAGCTAAAGCATGTGGAATGCGAGGATTCTGCATAAACTGACTAAGGAATTGAACAGTATAAGCTAGATCTGGTCTGGTGTTGGTTAAGAAATTTAGCTTACCAACCATGGTTCTATAATAACTAGGATCGTCATATAAATGCCCCTGATCAGTGGACAATTTCAGATTTTGTGGGAGAGGAGTAACAACAGATGTGAAATGTTGTTGTTTTGATTCTGTGAGAATATCTTTTGTAAACTTTGCTTGAGAAAGAAAAATGCCTGCATCAATGTAATTAACTTCCAAACCAAGAAAATAATGCAGAATTCCTAAGTCTTTAATACTAAAAGTATCATTGAGATAATGCTTGAGTTGAGAAATACAGGCAATGTCATTTCCAGTTAATAGAATATCATCAACGTACACAGCAACTATTGTAATGTTATGGCCATCCTTCTTTATGAAGAGGCTGTAATCATTTTTGGATTGAACAAAGCCTTGAGTTTGTAAAGAAATCATTAATTTTTGGAACCATTGCCTGGAGGCTTGCTTAAGACCATATAATGACTTTTTAAGTAAACAAACCTGATTTTGTGGATTGGGAAAGCCATGTGGAGTTTTCATATATATTTCCTCATGAAGATCACCATGAAGGAAAGCGTTGTTAACATCAAGTTGAAATATATTCCAGTTTTTATGGACAGCAATGGCAAGAAGACTCCTTATTGTGGCCATTTTTACAACAGGGGAGAAGGTTTCATTGTAGTCAATACCATGTTTTTGATTATATCCTTTGGCTACTAACCTGGCTTTATAACGTTCAATTGTGCCATCAGCATGTAGTTTTATTTTGTAAACCCATTTACTTCCAATGGGTTTCTTACCTTTAGGAAGTTCAACAAGAGTCCAAGTGTTATTGGCAGACAATGCTTGTAATTCTTTCTGCATAGCATTGACCCACTTAGGATCCTGGGAAGCTTCCTTGTATGAAGTAGGTTCAGTAAAGGATGTAAAATGAGCCAAAAGGCATTGTTGTGAATTGCTGAGATCATTACAAGACATCATGGAGCACCATGTATTAGTGGTACATGAAACATTATTACAAATATAGTCTGAAAGATAAGTGGGGGGTTTAGAGTGTCTCAGAGATTGTCTGATGGGAAGAGGAGATGTAATGTGATCATGGTGTGCAATGCTTGTGGAAAGATCAAGTGTGTGAGATGGTGATGTGTCATAAGAAGTTTGAGATGGATTGTTCTGAGCTGTTGTATTATGCTCTGGAAATATAGGGGTTTGATAGGGATCATCCATAAATGTGTCAGTGGCTGTTGAAATAGGTAGGAAAAAGGGGTAATGTTGCTTAGTATGTGTGTGTGCTGATTGCTGGTGATAAGGAAAATGTTTTTCATAAAAACAGACATCCCTAGATATGATTATAGTGTGGGTGGTGAGGTCATATAACTTGTAGGCTTTTTGATGATTAGGGTAGCCAAGAAATATACAAGGGGTTGCCCTTGTATCAAATTTAGTTTTGTTAGGAGAAGTATTTGATGCATAACATAGACAACCAAAACATTTTAAGTGATCCATATTAGGAGGAGTGTTAAACAGCTTTTGGTAGGGAGAGATGTTGCCCAAGCTTTGTAATGGCATTCTATTGATGAGGTATGCAGCAGTGAGAACATAGTCTCCCCAAAATTTTATTGGAATGTTGGATTGAAAAAATAAAGCTCTTGCAGTTTCAAGTAAATGTTTGTGTTTTCTCTCCACAACACCATTTTGTTGTGGAGTATTAGAACAAGACTTATAGTTAATAATACCTTTTATTTGATAAAATTCTTGTAGAGTACCTGCACATAGCTCAGGAGCATTGTCAGTCCTTACACTTTGTATGTTGCTATGAAATTGATTAAAAACATATGAATAAAAATACTTAAAGATAAGAGGAACTTGAGATCTGCTTTTCAACAGAAAAATCCAGGTAGTTCTGGTAAAATCATCAACAATAGTGAGAAATGAATTACAGTTATTGTGTGTGAGGTGTTTATAAGGTCCCCATACATCCATGTGTAGTAATTGAAAAGCTTGATGTGTTTTAATAGAACTAGTTGAAAAAGGAAATCTACTTTGTCGTGCGGATGGACAAATTTTACATATACAAGTCTTTATGCATCCAGAAACATTTAGGGAAGGAAAAATATGTTTGATAACAAGAAAAGGAGCATGACCAAGTCTAAGATGCCATAGCTTTGTTTGTTCAATGTCTGAAGTAGCACAGCATATTGAAGGAGAAGATTCATTAAGAGTCTGTTGATTGGAGTCAGGAAATGTGTCAAGAATATGGTAGAGGCCTTGAACAATTTTACCAAGCAAGATTGGCCTTTTCAGAGAAGGGCCCTGAACATAACAACAATTATTGGAAAAAATGAGGTTGCAAGACATATCAGTACAAAGTTTTGGAACAGAAATAAGATTGAAGTGGAATTCAGGAACATGAAGAACATCATTAAGAGTGAGATTAGGTCCTAAAATAACAGTTCCTTTGTGAGCTATTTTTATAAGATTGCCATTTGGGATGGTAATGGTATTATCAGTGTTATTAGAAACAGTTATATAGGATTTAAACAAAGATAGATCACAGCACATATGATTAGTAGCACCACTATCAATTATCCAGGTAGAGTTAGTCATAGATAGAAAACAGGATTTACCAGTTAGAAGACAAGTGTTATCATTATGTTCAGCCTCAGGTGTTGAATCACTGTGAGTATTATGTTGAGCAAGAAGAGAAATGAGTTGGTTGTACTGATCAACTGTAAGGGTTGGAGATGGAGTGCTATTGTTGTGGGAATAATCAGGTTGAACCGTGGCAGCAATCTTCTTGTTGTTCCAATTATCCCTTGTAGAATATGTTGGAAAGCCATGTAATTTGTAACAATTGTCTTTTGTATGACCCTGCTTCTTGCAGTAATTGCAGAATAGATTGTGTTTTCTAGGGTTGATGTTAGTAGTGCCAGGATAAGAAGGTTTATATGTGCTAGTGAGAGATGGAGAGGTAGTATGGGTATTAGGGTTGTAGAATGTTGGTTTATTAACAGCAGCAAGACCAATAACTTCCTCAGTGGTAGGATTGAGATGTGAGGCTAAATCAGTATGTTTCTCTTCTTGCATGATAAGTCTATAAGCATAAGGGATGCTAGGGAGGGGTTGTTGCATGAGTATATTACCTCGGATGGTTTTATAAGCAGGATTGAGTTTCATAAGGAAGAGGATTAACCGTTGTTCTTCCCTCATTTGAAGTAATTTGCTGTTGATATCACAAGTACAATTGGTACAAGTACAAGTAGGTAGAGGATTGGAAGCGTCGAATTCGTCCCATAACATCTTGATCTTGGTGAAATATGTAGAGAGACAATCAGAACCTTGGCGAATATCAAAGATTTGCTGAGTGAGAGAGTAAATCTGTGGTCCAGAAGTTATCCCAAATCTTTCTTCAAGGTTTTGCCAAATTTCTTGTGCAGTTGGGAAATACAAAGCACTTCTAGCAATCTAAGGATCTAACACTTTCATTAACCAAGAAATTATGGTATTGTTGATTCTTTCCCAAGATTTGAAATTAGGGTCAGTAGAATTAGGTTGTGGAATTTGACCATTAATGAAGGCGAGTTTGTTCTTGGATGAAAGAGTAATTGTAACGGATCTTTTCCAATCGTTGAATCCAGTGCCATTAAAGGGTATCGGAACCAATAAAAGTTGAGAATCACTCGGATGAAGATAATAGGGTGAAGTCGGATCTTGAATAGGGTCAAGGGTTTTGGTGCAGGAGTTGTTTGAAATGGCCGCCATGAGAAGAAATGAAGAAACGAAAAAGATGAACGGGAGAAACCAGGGAAAGCAAAGAAAAAAAAATCAGTGAATAGTGATAACCAACGAGATAGATGAAGATTCAAAGGCGTCTGATACCATGTTAATTGTTGAAAAAACTATGCAAATGGAGAAGAACAACAAGGAAAACAGAGAAAAACAAACAGAGAAAGGAAGAAGAAGACTAATTTTATTAAGATTGAAAAGTAATTAATTGAGAGTACAAGAGGGATTCCTTTTTATATATATCCCTTTTATTTTATATTTATATTAGAGCTAATAGGGGTATTTATTTCTAATATTATTAACAGTTATACCGACTTCATTCCTTTAGATCTTTACAATATTGTTGTAGTCATGTTTATTTTATATTATTTTTGGAAATTTTGGGACTTAAAATCTTATTATAAAAGGAAATTTTTGTAAACTAAAATCTGATACTCTTTAATCTATAGTCTAATGTGGTTAAGAGAAAGCTTTTGTGAAATTGGTTCACACTATTAGTGTTCATCAATCTTAAAAGTATTAAAATAATAGTACAATCAAGAGAAAGGTTACTAGATTGATGTCTATACGAACTTTTAATGTGGTTGAACAACTTACATATTTCCAGAATTGACTATACCATTGTACACTTTTACTTTATCGGTAACTAGAGTGGTTCTACCTTGGAATGCTGAAGTATCTATTATCATTGTAAGTTGTGATTAGATGATGAATGAGGTTTATTGTTATGAATTATTTGTTGGTGAGACGTTTCGATTTAAGAGGGAGAACTGACTATTCATTTTTAACAAGGTTAGTTTGTTTCCTTTATTCTAATTAGAAAATGTCTGGTTTATCTATTGACACATCTTGGCTATAACATATTCTTAGAGAGAATCAGATAGAATATAGTATTTTGTCGACCAAAGATGTTGAAGAAAAAATTAGTGTATTAGCAAGTATATAGAATTAATTAGGGGCATAGGGCACATGTGCACGAAGAAATGGAGTATTTTGTAATGTAGGAGCTTGAACATCGGCTTGTGCTTGAACAATTATTATCTTGTGTAATTTAAATGATATGCATAAGATCGATTAGTTTTTTTTTCTGTTTTTTCCCCTGTTGTGCGTTTTTGATGTTTCCAGGTGGGGGCTTGGTTGGATGCGTAATGTTTTTGCTTCTGTACCCTTTGAGAGCAGTTAGTTGACGTGGATGTATTACTGATTTGAATTCATGAATAAGGTTAGAGGAGCAAAGTTTCTTAGCTTTGTGAGATTCAGACGGCTTTGCCCTTAATATGTTGGAAGGAAGACATCTAGTTTGTCCTGTACTTGAAATATATATTATATACTAAAGCACAGAAAAAGTAAATTGGATTCAGATGTCTTTGGTGAAGAGTTTCCCATTTTGCATATGCACTGTGGGGACAAAAGTTGGTAGTGCAATATTTTTCAACTCATTCTTATCCATCCAGCTGAATTAAGACAAACTGGTTCTAGAGATTATTCCCTATTTCATTGCATGATTGAGTACTTCAATTTGATAATTCTTCTATCTGCTAAGCGTCGTTGGATTCTAGGTTGGCTGGACGCAGTACTTGTAGCTCCTATACTCGTAGGACACGTACACACGCACTTATAGAAGCAGTAGAATTTTCTACCTTTAGGTAGTTTTTCATTTCGAGGTTCAAGTAACACCATTAGTTATTACAAGAAAATAAATAATGGTTGAAGCAGTAGCATTTTTGAGGATTTGATATTTAGTTCCCTTGAACTAGATCCAGCATTTCAGCTAGGTTATGGGCCCTTTGATGTTGCTTCATTCCGTATTTCACTGCTATTATGATTTGAGCATGTCACCTACATCATGTGCTCTTGCAAGTGGTTGCATTTGAAATTTCTACTATCTTTATTCTTTATCTAACGCTTATGTATTCTTAATTCTTCTATGTGGATCAATGTTAAGATATTTTCTTTCATTCTGTTTTTATCAAATTCGAGATCCCTTTCAACTCATTGTAACCTCTCTGTTGTGTCTTCCAGATAACCAGTAACACTACTGCTTTCAAGGAATTTTCCAGCGTTACTAATCCATGGCAGTCGAACAGCAGTTTGATTATAAATCTAAATCTGATCTAGTCACTCCAAAAGACGCAGACAATCTAAATGGTTCCTTTGAGTGCAATATCTGCTTGGATTTCGCAAATGAACCTGTAGTCACCTTATGTGGGCACCTGTACTGCTGGCGGTGCATCTATAAGTGGTTTCTTGTGCAGAGCGCCTCTCTTTCTTCAGACGAGTATCCACAATGTCCAGTTTGTAAGGCCGAAATTTCTCACACAACTGTGATCCCACTATACGGCAGAGGTCAATCCCCGAACAACTCTAAAGATCTCACCCAGGGTTCAGGAACACCTCCACGACCACCAGCTTGTGGAACCCGTGCACTGTTGAATGCTGCGTCTCAATCTAGGCACCAGCTTCTTCCATTTCGTAATCCTTATCAACCACCCCATGTTCAGAGTTCTAGTCCGCCTGAAGATCAAGCGATTTCTTCGTCATTGTTCAACCAAACAAGTGCTGTGATGTTCGGGGAAATGGTGTACGCTAGAGTGTTCGGAAACTCGCAGAGATTGTACGCATATCCGAATTTCTACACTACAGTCGGGGGTAGTAGCTCGAGGTTATTAAGGCAAGCTGTGCATATTGATAAATGTTTGAGCAGAGTTTCATTTTTTCTTGTGTGTTGTGTGATTCTTTGCCTGTTCTTTTTCTGATTGTGCTGACACTTTTAGGGCAGCAGATCCTTATTTGTAACTTTCGTATAGAAAATATTGTTATTAGGACTCCGAAGTTGTGACACATAGCTTTATCTGAACTTATTTTTGCTGAATTAGTATAGACCAAAGAGCATAGCTTCATCATTTACTTCCTACTTCCTTTTTTCCCCTTTGATGTTCTCAAGATGAATGTTTACTTAAAGAAGAAAGAAATTCGTACATGATTTTTTTTATAGATATCTTTAAGTTATAATTTATGTATGTAAGATTATGTTGGATTTGTCTTGACATATAAAATTATACTCCCTCTGTTCTTTTTTTCTCTTCTCGTTTAATTTTTGTATAGTTTTCAATGTAAATTTTATGCCTTAATATCTCTAAATACGCATCATAAAAAATTATAAAAAATATATTATAAAAAAATATACATTAAGATAAATCTAACAAAATTTCACATGGATGTATTTTATTGTTAATATGTCTTAAAAATCTTAATTAAATTTCTCTCTCCAAAATAAAATATTTTAAACGGGAAAAAACATTAGGAAATAGAGAGAATAGTATATACTTTTAAATTTTTTTTTGAAATATATAGATATCGAATATTGAAACACATACTTGTTTTGTTTTGTTTGGAAAAAAAATATTCCATAGAATGCGGAGTAATAGTAAAAGCTAAAATATTCTAATTTTCTCATTTTTGGTGTGGAGGATGATAATTGATGAAATTGCCATCCTAATCTGCTTTTTTAGTGCTAAATATATTATTCTTTAGTTGAAAAACAAGATTAAACAACTCTCTGGTTGATATATTCTGCTGTTAGACATGTGATAAGCTAGATGACGAAAAGCAACCAATGAATATAATTAAATTAGAGATAAAAAAGCACAATATTTGTTTTATTATAAATTATTTTATGAGACGGTCTCTCACTTTGAGACGCATTACATATATAATTGAATAATTTAATTAAGATATATTATTAGTATAAGGGCTTCTTATTTTAATGTTGTCTCACGGTAAAGATTGTCCCTCATTAAAGTTGTCTAAAAAAAAGGTCCTATCTTGAATATTTTGGAAACAATATTAACAGAATCTGATTTTGTCTTAGTCGGAGTAAATACCACCTTCTGTAGGCAAGGTATTGGGTTCGATCTTCAGCCTATTCTATAATAAAAAAAGTAATAAAAAATGAGTATTAATGTAGTTTAATGAGATACTTGCATCATATGCTTAACATCATGTTTGTGAGTTGTGACATACTCCATCTCTACCAACAAATATGCTGTATTTTTTGGGGTTTTGATAAATTTAGTACATTTTTTTATTTGGTTATAATCCCACATTTTGTATCTTTATTTGCTTTTTTATTTACATATTTATTCTTTATCTTAATTTCACCCTCACATTTCTTCCAAATCATTTTTTTATCTCATTTTGAATTTATATAATTGAAATGTTAAACTAACTCAAACCAAAGCCAAGTGAAGTTAAATGATCATAACCAAATGTTAATTTGCAGTTGAAGATTTAGGATAATAGGCTCGATATTGACCGAATTGAAACCTAATTGAAAATAGTCCTAAACAAAACTTGATCCAAATTGATTTATTAAAGAAAATTAAATTTACAAATACTTTTAAATCAAGACAACATAATAACTCCAACATAACTCTAACATAGTGAGAACTTTAAAATGACTTTAATTAATTTACTGAAAAGTACGCTTAAAAATCAAAAATAACTGGCCCATCAAAAACGTTGCTATCTTAATTCGATCTAAATGTCCGTATCTTAGAATTGGTATATAAATATAAACAAAAAATTTACACAAAACATCATTCGACTCATATTTATTTAGTAATCAATAAATATGTTTATACCTTAAGTTAAACAAAACCTAAAATAACCCAACTCAAAAAGAATAAATGAAAAAAGGAATATATTTGTATAAGATTAAATAAGTCATAATAAGATTTGATCAATTTAAATTAATTATCATTGAAGAATAAGTTGTTTATCAATTAAGTGATATATTCCCATTCCATTCTAATAAAACTATCTCCTTTTTTTTTTGGATACCATTTATCAATCAATAATAAATTATATATTTTTATTCTTATTTAATAAGTTAAAACATAGTCAAATAAGATCTTATTTATTTAATTCGTCTAAAATATGAATATTAATTCAATTAATATTAATCAACTCTTTATATTTTTTACTCATGCATAACTAAAAAATATTATTGAATTACTATATATTATATAAAATGCAAATTAAATTCAAATGTAACAATTTTGCTAGAGTGAAGGAGTGTGAAATAGCAGTGAAGTAAATTTCAAGATGTTAGATGTGCACCAAGTAAATAAAAAAAAAAAACTAGAATTGCAATAAATTAATTAATATACATATTTCAAATGTAACAATTTCTTTGAGGATAATAATGAACTTGAAATTGGTTATGTCTTCCTGGTTTTTCTTCCACCATCTTTATAAACTCATTCCTTATTGTTTGGATAGGTTTTTGCTTGAATTTTCCATTTTTATCTTTCTTTTTTTTAAAAAAAAAAAAAGTTTGGTTGTGTTTTGAATTTGAGTTTTGTTTTGGTTTGTTGTTGTGCATTGTGATTAAGTTGCCTTAGCTATATATATAGACTATTAAAGGTGTATTCATACCATTACTTTTATCAAAAGAGTTAGCAGGTGGAATATTTGAACATGAATGATGTTGAGTACATATTAAAGGAAAACGTCATTTTTTTTGAATTTTTTGAAAATGTTTTGAAAAATTAGCTGCTCTGATACTATCTATGTTATATTGTTGTTAGACTTAAATATATATATATATATATATATATATATATATATATATATATATATATATATATATATATATATATATAGGTCTTCCAAAGAAGAATTTAATTACAAATAAGTTCAATGAGTTAATTGATGTGTTAGGATTGTACATATAATTGCAATAAATAAATAAATAAATAAATAAATAAATAAATAAATAATTGAAGTGATCTGACACGTAGCTATAATTGTAATAATTTAATATACTATTTATGACCTTGTAAAAGCTAGATAAAATATACCATAAATTCTAAGAAAAGGGATGATATAAGTTCTCCCTGTTGGGTCAAAAATAAAAAAATCGGTTATTAATTATTCTTGTAATCTTGATAAATTATTTGTAAATGGAATCCCTGGAGAATGCAATCAGCAACAAAAGCATCAAATAATAGATCCATGACTTAAATATAGAGTTAAATAACTATCGCACTAATCCATAACATTAATTTAATACTCCATGTCATAAAAAATTGGTAGAGATTAGATGTTAGTTTGATTCGTGTCTGCACAAAATTTATAAATATTTATTTTTATAATTTTTAATTATATATAACTATCACTATTAAGTATTGGATTCATATATTAACAAACATTATGTAAAAAGTAAATAGGACATTTAAAATGAAATAAAGAAAGTATTTTAACGAAATAAAATAAAAATAACACACAAATTAATATTGATAGATGAACAATGTAAAAGCTAAATGGGATGTCTATATATTGAGAAAATAGCGGATGGAGTACGCTTCAATTAATTTTAAGGACGAAATGTGACTAATTTTTGTTTGCTAATAGCTCTGCCATTGTGGTTGTTTGAGTAACTTTATGAAGATTATAAAAGTATTTTCTAACAAAAAGACATACTTTTTCTCAAATATTAAGCCACGTAATGATATTATTCATATACACTAACAAATACAACACTTAATACTACATGATTTTACTTGAATTACTGTCCACTTAGTACATCTTGGTTAATAGGGTACGTACATCTCCTAGCCGGATATAATATGTCCGCTATATTAAGTGTGCACGTTTTTTAATGTTCTCTCTATAGTAGAACATAAGTAGATGATATGTCCGCTACTTTCTTTTCCTTTGGACCCTAACTTGTTGTAGGAGTTGTGACTTGAGTGCACATTTGATGAGGTGCATTCATGTGTGACCTTTGGGATGGAATCCCATGAATGTGTTAAGTTGGTGTATTAAGTTGATTATTGTGGTTTATGATGGTGATTAAGTATGGATTAAAAAGGTAATGAAGTGTGAAGAGTTATGGGATTTAATGGAGAAGTGCAAAGGGCTCCTAGGATGCTGTTTTTGACTCTTCATATACTTAGGGATGTTTCATTATCATTTAATCATAGCTTTAATGTACTTAATGTTACTTAGTATGATCTCTCCTATAAATAGAGAGCTCTCATTCACTTTGTAAGTGGTGAAAACATCCACAAAATACACCCCAAGCCAAACACTAGCCTATCTCTTCTCTATTGTAATTCTCCATATTTGAGAGTTCTTTGAACTCCTTTTGATAATATAAGAGATACTACACACCGGAGGACGTAGCCTTAGTTGGGTGAACCTCGTTAAATCTTTGTGTCATTTTATTGTTTTATTTTCTCCTACAAACATCGATATTATTGATAGCGTAATTTGTTTGTCATAAAACCTCATACACTCGATCTTGGCAATATTAGAGTTTGAAACACATTGTTTGAACTCTAATTCATCGTCGTTTTCACTTGACTATAACTATGGCAAGTCTAGCTAATAATATACATTACAAATCATTGCTAGTTATTATTAGTAAGCCTTTCCATATGATGGCTTCTTAGCATAATGCTCACAAATCATAACTCCATTGAAGAGTCTAGCAGCTTGCAAACTATCCATCGGTTTTCTCTCCCTTGGGGGAACTTGGCCCGGCTGAGCGGGTCTCCGGTTTGGGCCTCTTTGCTCGTCAAATTGATCCAACAACATGAAGGCTTCTTGGGCAATATGTGGTGGAAGTGTAGGTAAGGTTGCCATTAATTGTTTTTTCCTTTTGTATTTTTAGAACTTTAAGGTTGAGATATAGAGAAGTATATGGGAGGAAATTTCTTAGTTGAAAATTTTGTTGTTGAATAAGGAATAAGCACTAGCCATGCCCATGACCCTTTAAATAGGCAATAGTTATATTCTATGTATAAATCTCTTCTACATATTATTGTCTTTTATTGTATGAGAATAAGTTTAATATGAAGTTAGTGTACATTTTTTTTATTGTGCACCATTCCTAAATCATTTGTCACCAACCCATATAAGACCTACTTATTATCTATTTTATTAGCAGATTCAAAAAAGGTCACGTACAATAAATTTTAAATTTTACTAATTGATATTAAGAAAAATTGTAAAAAGATTTGAATATCTAATATCTTTTACATTGCAGAAATCTTTTTTATTGGACCGTTCTTGAGCCGAAGGATTCTTTGATCGCATCCTCCTTTATGGGCATAAGTTGTCGTCTTTCTTCTCTCTCATGACCCTGGTCATAATTCCTATGAGCAGAATACACCGGATACAAATACAATAATAGCAATGATGAATATCTCAAGTAAAATATTTGTTGGTCCTTTCATTTTTTTCCTTTTTGTTTAATTATGATAACCAATTTCGAGGACCTCTATGATTAAAATCCTTGGTATATTGTGCTTGATACACAAAAAAAAAAAAGGAAAAAAATTGTAATCTAGCTAGAAAAATAATGTAATCTACCTAGCTTTGATGGTATATTTAATATACCCTTTTGTAGCTTTCGTTAGGGAAGTTAGTTACAAATTCCCTTTGCTTTAATATAATTATTCTTGCTTGTTTTAATGAGTGTAAGTAATTAGAATTATGATCTTTTTCTTCGTTCTTATCTAGAGATATAGTTGAAGTCCAACATATTTTAGAAAGGAACTAAACAAGAAAAAAGAACAATGAGATGATCATCACACCAAGGAGGAAGATTTAAGGATAAGCTAACAAATTACTTTTTAAAAAAAATGTTCCTCTTTTAGAAAGATATTCTATGTTCAATAATTGAAATATATGTGGAGGAGATATCTTCAAGACTAGAGAATATTTTGTACATATCACTATTCACTGCCATATCTTTCTAAAATCAATTGTACAAAGGCGAAGATAAAATTTTAATGCGACGTTTTTTCCAAAAATCCCAACAAAAAAATACGGATTAAGAATCAAAACTTTTCATATTAATATTAATTTGTAAAAGGATATGTGAGGATGGAGCGAATGTTGTCTAAGTATTAACATACTTGAGCAATTTTGTTACGTTAACCATAAGATTAATGCATACTCTATGATTTTAATGTATAGCTAAAATGATTTGTGGGTTTAAAAATTCAATATGTCTATACACATTATTTTTTCAGATTTTAAAGGGGTCCACGATCGACCTTCGCAACTATGGTCTTGTTTAGTTTATCTAATTTTTACTGATTCAATTGATTTTTCCTGATTGAAATTGATTTTTACTAATAATATTTATAACTGATTTTTACTGATTGAAATTAATTTTTGATGATTTAACTGATTGTAACTATTTTATAGTTATGAATTATAACTAAATTTTACTGATTAAAATTAATTTTACTGATTATAATTAATTTTTACTTGTTGTAAAATTGATTTGTAGTATTCTAAATTGAATCAACTTTATTAACACTAAAGAATGCTAAAATTAAGTGAAAAAAAGTTAGAGTAAGTAGTGAATCAAATCGAATATATGTAATAAGACAAGTTGAAAAGAATTGGTGCTGCAACCTTTTAATTTTTTTTATTTGTTTTTTCAAATCTCGTGAGATCATTTTCTACTTCATTTCATTTTGTCTAGATCATAAAATTTCATGTGAAAAGACATACTCTCTTCGCCTTAAATCGATTTTAAAAACTAGAGGATACTCTTGTTTTTCCTCTCCTCACTTGAATATTCAAAAAAATTTCTAAACTTTTTGCTTTTTTTTTTTTAATTTTCTAATTTTCTTGATAACATAATCGTATTTTCTACTCATTTTATACCAAGTATAGTGTAGTTATTTGTATTTCAATGTGAAATTCATCTCCTACATTCCCAAGTATTATTATGAGAGAAATATTATAATAAGAAAGTATTCATACGCCTGCAACCGACTATTAAATTTTCGAGCGACTTAATTGTTGCAATTAAATTTCACGGTTTTCTTCAACTTGGTGATAAAAAAAGTAAGGAGTCCATTGTCATTTATTCAACAGAATTCAAATACATATCTTCTAATTTGTATTGTTTATTTATATTATATTTTGAAATTTTTAACCAAATTATATTTTAAATGATGTGAAAATTGAACAATGCTCTTTTTTTTTTTTGGAAAAATCAAGTACATTGAGGCTTGAAAAGAGAGTGATAGAGCATTAATTCATTTATACATGAACACAAGCTAGTAAAACTATTATTATTATATTATCCAAAATGAGTACTTTTGTAGGTTAAAGACAACAAGCTTAGACTCTTAGTAGTAGTACTAATTATATACTTCAAACAATACATACCACTTTGTACATCTTCATGCAAGGGTATATTTCTACTAGTTGATTATACATACATTACCATAAAAATTAAAATACATCATCATATAACTTATCATAGGGCTTTTTCTAGTTAATTATTACTCCTATTTGATTATATAATATACATTAATTACCTTAACATTAATACTTCCAATAATAAGCTTTGCCATATGATGATGGTTTCTTAGTAGGTTTAACATAGTAATCACAAACCATGACACCACCAAAACGTTTTGCAGCATTTTCACTATCAATAGTTGTCGTTGTTGTTGTCGTTGTTTTGGCCATTCCATAAGCATGGAATGGCTGAGATCGAGCTTGAAGATGGTTTAAAGGTCGAACCCTCGGTTTTCGACCTCTTTGCTCGTCCAATTGGTCTAATAACATGGAGGCTTCCCACATAATTTGAGGGGAAATCTGAGTAGGAGCCATGTTTGCTTTGTGTTAATTATATGTTTATTTTTTTACTAGATTTTTGTTGTTGAGTGATAGCTTAAGTACCACCCATGGCCTTTAAATAGGTGGAAGGGGAATTATTTGGGTGCATGGTGGGACATAGTAATTGGTAACGGATTTGTATAGTCGAGATTAAGACTTTGATCTGTTTATAAAATTTGGAAATAATTTATTAATATGCTTTGCTATTTTTTTTTTGTTTTTTAGTTGCTTTCAAATGAATTTTTTACATTGTTTACTATTTTATGGTATTAATAATTAAAAATTTATTTTTTTAATTATGTATAACTTCATATATAAATGACTTGATATATGAATTAAATTGCGCAAAAAATAACTGAGAACAACCAAAAAAAGGAGAAAGTATATATATTCTTAAGTGGGAATTATCGTTTTTCGTTCATCAATTATTCAAGTTTCACGATGTCTCCCTATTAGGGTCATCTCTTGACGAGAAATTATATAATGGTTGACTTTAAAGTAATTATTATGATAAATTGAACAAAGTACTATAAATTTAATTTACAACATTATTGATTACTTAATTATAAAAAATTGTAATTAGCTAGTTTGCTTTAATATTATAAATGTATTACTTTTATTTTATCTTATTATTTATTTATTGTTAAAGTTCATCAACTTAAACTTTTGATTGAATTGATTCATTTACATCGTATTATAAGTCAACTTGACAAAAGAACAGGTTCGAATCTCATTGACCTCTTATTTAAAGGGGAATATTTCATGTTATGTATGTGGAGAGTATGTACTACATGCACAATTCTATCCCAAATTACGGCTCTCATATAAGAAGATGTGTGTTAAAATCTATAACACATCTTAAAACCTTAACCATCAGCTTAAACACTTAGCAGGTGACAAATTATAGAGGTATTGATTATGTTGTGTACATTGATTCCCTATTGATAACTTTTCTTTTCCTATGTGGCATGTAGGGTTTGGATCTCAATTATGTTCTTAATTATTTTTAATCTTTGATCAAGGAATTTAGTTAATTCATCACTTTAAGTAGTTGATTCTATATTCATGCGTCGTTGGTAGTTGAATTACCCTCATAAATGCATTAATATATCTCTTCTTATCCATGAATTTCTAAAACCAAAAAAAAAGAAATGATAGCAACAAAACAAGTTAGGGAGCATCCATTTCACTATAAGGAGGGAAGACTAGAAGAGTCAAGCACAAGCTAAAGAAAAGTATAAATAAATATCATTGAAAAATTGCCCTTTTTTATAAAAATTGTATACGTGGATATGGAATCTACCCATTGAGAATAATAAAAAGATTCACAAAAGAAAGTAACTGAAAAAATTAATAATGTGTGAGATATAATTATTCAAAGGGAATAATAAATATCAAGAAACCAACTTAATAAAAATTTAGAGTCGTTTATTATCGTTTTTTGTTTATAATTTTAAATTTTTTATAAATTTGAAAATCATAAATAGGAAACCAGAAAAAGTGGATTTTACTTCTTAGTTGCCACTTTTTAGTTGTCGGTTTTCAATTTTATTATGTCTCCAAACCAGAAAATCATAAATAGTACAAACTTATGCTACGATATTCATATTTCTAGCTAATTAATACCTAATTAATTCACTAATTACATACTAATTGGAGCAAATTAAACTTATGTATAATTACTATAGTAGAGATTCTAAGAGTATTTGGTGGTTAAATTTGATAGCTTTAATTCCTAGTTCCTACTGATATATAAGTTAATATATATTTATGTGAGTTTTTATTATATTTTTGTTTTGATGTATAGAATTTTACTTATAATTTTAATAATTTTTATAAAGTATATTTATTTATAAATATTCAGTCTCAAACCAATGAAAATATCGAAGAGGGATAGTAAGTTGGGATTGTGGTGGAAGATGAAGGAAAAAGTTAGGGAGAAAAATTAACTTTTTAGGTAGAAAATCAATTAAGCCATTAACATTTTAATTAAAAGTTAAGTTGTTTTTTTATATTAATATTATGTATCTTTCCTTATAATTATACCAAGCTAGTAAGTTTGGAGTAATAAAAAATAACATTCCCTTTAATCAAGTTAGAATAAAATCTTCTCATTACCTTTTTTTTTAAAAAAAAAAAGTTTGTATTAATATAAATTATAATTATATTGTTATTATTTATTTAACATAACTTTAACTTTTTAAGGATAGAAAATTAGTTGGAGGCTTGGAGCTTTTAATTATTCTCCATATCTTAAAAGTTTAATATAATTTCAATTGTAAAATGAATCTATTACCAACCTTAAATGGATTATTATTTTTTATCATCTTATTGTTATTCTTAGTATAAAATAATATTGTATGTAACATAACCAAATTTTGGTACAATGTATTTTGGCACAGGAATTGAATATTCAGAAATACCTTTTGGAATTTATTAATCAACCAGCTTTTTTCGAGTTTCAGTTAATTAAGAGATCGATTACTAATTAAATATCTAGTTACTTTTCTAATTTTAAGTTTAATCATTATTTTCAAATTATAACCAACTTTCTTCCCGTTTTTATTTATTCGAGTCTATGAATTATATATATAGGCTACAAGCCTACAACTTCTTCATCCATGAAACCATGACCATTATCAAATTTCAATTCATTATCTGTTACAGAATTATATATTTTACATTTTAAAACACTGATTTCAATTCAACAAAAAATTTTTTGTGGGTTGTTCTTATTTAATTAGAAATACAATAACTTAAATTTGAATAAATAATTGGATAAAGAAATAAATGAAGACAATACAAAATTGAAGAAATCAAAACGAAAATAAAAAAATGAAGACAATACAAAAATTTACAGAAAAATAAAGACAATACAAAAATTTACAAAAATGAAAACAATACAAAAATGAAGACAAATAGACAATCATGAAGACAATCATAAAATTTGCGGATCTTATGAAGACAATACACAAATACTAGAAGTACCTTTAATCCTTTATGATCTTACAAAATTGAAGAAATCAAAACGAAAATTAAAAAAATGAAAAAAAAATTACAGAAAATTAAATCACTTTACAACACAAAAATCAAAGAAATGAAAACAAAGAAATGGAGTGCCTTGAATAGCGTCTGGGGTCTGTTGAAGTATTGAGGGAGACCGAAGAATGGCGTGAATGGTGGACTACTGGACTGGCGATGGCGACTGTTGAAAAGGAGAGGAAGAAGAAACGACGCTGGCATTGTGGGTTACTGAAATGAGAAACTGGAATGAGAAATTAGGGTTAGGCTGCACTTAAGGCTGAGGCACTATTACACTAATGCTGTGGGTCTGTGCCTCTGTGGCAGTTTGGCATTAATAATAAATAATTAATATGAAAAAATCAAAAATTCAGAAATTATTAAATTGTATAAGGTCCGGGTCCGAGATGCGGGTTTAGGGTCTGGGTCTCGAGGTCGGGTTCGGATCCGGGTCTGCACCTTGGGATTCGGACACGGACCTGTCAGATATTTTTTGATCCAGATTCGACCCGAATCCGATGGGTCTCAAAAATTAAGATCCAAACCCTTAGAAAAGGGACGAATCCAACAGGATCCTGGACCCATGACGATCCCTAACTATGACACTCACTCTTTTAGTCTTGTGGCTTAAAATGTTGTCCATTAAACCCATTTTCAATCCCTTGAATTCTCGATGAAACTTTCTAATAGAATGTTTGAAATATTTTTGTTCCCTTTCGGCAGAATATTATGCCTAATATTCCATTTACTCATAATATTCGTTGTAAACAAATGAAACTTTTTCTTTTGTTATATTTTCTATATATGTAATATGTATGTACATAATCACATGGAATGTCTTCCACTAGTATGAAAGGATCACAAAACTACATATGCATGTGGACATTTTCCCTAAGCTTAAGATTTAAAAAAAAAAATTATATACAAATTTAAAAATAACATGATTTAGATTTAATCTGACTCAGATAATATTTATCAAAAATAGATAGTAACATATAAATGATTTCAAAAATTTTATATCAATTAGAGGATATTTGATATGTGGGATTAGAGGGTGAGATTGGAAATTTATATCCCAAAATATGTTATTTTCTATGTTTGTTTAATGGGATTAGGAATTGAAGGTGAGATTGAAAATGAGATTTGATCACCTTAAACCTTAATTTCCAAGAATCCAATACCATGGGGGGTTGGTAATTGGGGGTGGGAATTGAGAAGAAAGCAAAAAGACCAATTTACCCATATTTAATAAAAAAATCTACATATGTTATTTTATTTAAAATAGGCAAAATGGTAAATTTATAATTTATTCCCATTCCTATTTTCGCATATACCAAATAAGGATTTAAATTATATTTTAACAATTCCCAACAAATAATTTCCAATCCCAATTTCAACTTTGACTCCCAAAATTCTTATTCCCACATACTAAACACCTCAAAAGTGTCAGTACTTTGTAATGAATGTCAAGTAATTAATTTAACCGATAAAGTTATATATGTAAATTTGCTTGTAAAAATCAAAATTGAATTCCATTGATATATTCGGTTATTTATCCTTATGGCTGTTTTAAATTTTTAAAAACCCAAAATAATAAGTAATAATCACTATAAATGCATTAATAAAATACTTCTATTTGGTATCATTACATGGTTTATAACTAACGACACTCCCACCTTCTCATGCTTGATCAAGGGTCCAATTTAAAATTTTGCAAAATTAAAAAACCAACCAAAATAATACTCCTTGTTACTAGTTTACTACATTTAATTTATTCATTTTAATTAAATTTTTGGTTTGATTTATTGTGAAATATCATAATATTTGAAAAAGGGTAAATAATAAAAATTATTAAATACGTGGATAAAAATTAATTTTTCAAAAGAAAAATAAGTGAACCCCGTCATCCTATTTTCTTTTTGAAATGATCCTATATCAATACTGTGTAGGGTTTTTTTTTTTTTTTATCAAAAATTACTATGTAGGATTTTCTCGATACCCCGACCCTCCCCTAGCTTTTTCCTCGTCCTATATATATTTATTTATTTTTCTCAAAATTAAAATTATTATGGAGGTTTAAATGTTACTTTTAGTAACTAAAATGGGTTGATAACAAATTTAAGTAGGCATATAAGCAAATTTAATAAACAGAGACACAAAATAATACTCTATTCTATTTAGCACATGTGTCCTATTTTTATATTTAGTCAAGTCATTTCAAATATTTTATTTATATTTTAGATACTACTCCCTTGTATTTATTTTAAGTGTCCTATTTATTTTATATGTTCTATCCAATATAATTATTTAATCCTTAAAATATCTAATTATGTATAATTAAAAATTTTAAAAAGTTGATATTAATAAAATTTACATTAAAAAGAATCAAACAAGATCCCACATTGACTATGTTATAACTTATAGATTAATAATAAAATACAATTTAAGGGTGATAGATAAATAGTATCCCCAAAGTAAATGAGATACCTAAGGTGAATAGGAAAGAGTATTTTTTTTTTTCTATAGTTGGACTTTCTCTCCTACACATGTAATTCCATTTGACTATAAATTAGACTCTTTCTCCTTCACATGTGTTAAACTTCACTATAAATTGAACCCTCTCTAATACATATGATCCCATTTAACTATATAAAAAAATAATAAAAAGTCAAATGACACATATATACTGATATGATAAATATGAGGGAAATTTGCAAAGAAACACCTTTTAAAACCCTTTTTTGTAAAGAAACACCTTTTATAATTTTTTTTGTAAAAAAACACCTTTTAAGAGACTTTTTTTTAAAAAAAACACCTTAAAAAAAAAATTATAAAAGGTGTTTCTTTAAAAAAAAAGGGTTTTAAAAGGTGTTTCTTTGCAAATTTCCCTAATTATTATTATTATTAATTTTTTAAAATTTTTTTTTTTAATTTTTTTTTATATAATAATAAAAATAAATTTTTTTTTAAAAAAAATAATATTAATAATAAAAATAAAAATAAAAATAAAAACAAAAATTTTAAAAAAAGTTAAAAAAAATTTAAAAAAATTAATAATAATAATAATAATAATAATAATAATAATAATAAATATTATTATTCTTATTTTTTTTAAAAAAAATATTTTTTTAATTTAATTTTTATTTTTAATTTTATTATTATTATTATTTTTTTAATTATTTTATTGTTATTTTATATTTTTTTATACTTTTTATTTTTTTTATTATTATTAAATTTTTTAAATTTTTTTAACTTTTTTTAAAATTTTTGTTTTTATTTTTATTTTTATTTTTATTATTAATATTATTTTTTTTAAAAAATTTTATTTTTATTATTATATAAAAAAAAATAAAAAAAATTTAAAAAAAATTAATAATAATAATAATAAGGGAAATTTGCAAAGAAACACCTTTTAAAACCCTTTTTTGTAAAGAAACACCTTTTATAATTTTTTTTCCAGTCAACGCCGGAAAGTTGACAAAAGTCACCGGAAACTGATTTAAGGTGTTTTTTTTAAAAAAAAGTCTATTAAAAGGTGTTTTTTTACAAAAAAAATTATAAAAGGTGTTTTTTTTGCAAAAAAGGGGTTTTGAAAGGTGTTTTTTTGCAAATTTCCTAAATATGAGGAAGTAAATAAAACATTTTAAGAAAATAATAATTAGAAAAACCTTACAACAAAAACTATTTCATCTGACTGAACTCCTCACCAACAACAAATCACCGGTAAGTCGGCAACTCTTATTAACCTCGATTTCTTCTCCTTCTTCTCATCGCTCCCTAGATTCGCTGAATTCCGACGATTTTCCGGCGATCGGTAACTCATCCACTCTTGAACGGTAAAAAGTTCTATAGAGTATAGAACAACTACATTTTATCATCTTCCTCCATTTCTAAGGTATGAACCTTAAACTTACATGAATCGTTAATTATGCTTTAACATTTTAGGGTTTATTGTTTAGAATTTTGTTGTATTTTCTTAACAGCATTTGGGAAAAAATAAATTATATAGATGTTTGATTGAATTGGATTGAATTGATTTCAATGTTGCAATTTCTTTCAGTTCATCACAGTATTCTATGAATGTACTACAACGTATTAGAATGAATTTGACTTTAGGGTTTGGTATATCTAATTTTGTTTGATTTGCATAGAAGTGTCTCGGAGAATATTAATTACGTTGATTTGAATTGAATGATTGCTTTCTGAATTTAATATAGCAATTGGTTTCAGTGTCGCGTTTTCTTTTTAGTTCATCACATTATCCTATAAATTTACTACATCATTTTGTTTGTAATTAATAGTTTTAATATAATTTAGGGTTTAATTTGGATTGAAGTATCTCGGAGAAAATAAGTTGCCTAGATATTTAATTGAATTGGAGTGTTTTGCGAGCTTAGTCTACAATTGATTTCAGTGTTCCCTGTTTAGTCATCGCATTATTCTGTTTAGCTACAACATTATGTCGATTGAAATAAGTGGTCTTCTGTATTAATTTTTCTTGTTCTACTACTCCTATTTGATATGAGTATATGACTGTTATTTAAGTTTTTTAACTAAGTTTTTCCAAAAAAAGCCTTAGCCTTTTAATTTTTTTATAAGATTACTGGTATCAGTGTTGAGTTAGATTCTTTTCTTGTTTATATGTAAGATGCAAATTGTCAAGACTGAGATGTATATGTATTGTTGAATGGTTACGACTTACATGATACAATGTGCTTTTTTCAACAACACAATAATAAATTATTATGCTATCCGTTTCTTAATGTTATTGGGAAATTTGGTATCATCTGAAAGGGCGGAAAAGAACAAGGAGAGAGTAGAGAGACAAATAGAGGAAGAAACACATGAAAGTGTAAAAATCCTTATATAGTGGATATGGAATAAATAATGTAAAGATCAACAGGGAATAAAGGGGTTTTTGATTATTTGTGAGTGCCTTGATGGTAAATAATTGCGCTAACTTTTGATTTAGTTGAATGAATGCTATGCTTAGTAGACAATGGATTTGTTCCTTGATGTGATACCATCATACCATATATGCGAAGCCTTGCACGTGGGTCTTATTAATCTATAAAACAAATTCACAAATTCAATTCCCATTTATTAATAGTTATTTATTTCTAAAAAAAAATATGATTGCAAAAACAATAGAATTTTTCGAATACTTCTATTGAAATATTTTTATTTTTTTTATAGATTGATATCATTTAATTGAATATATAAAAAATATATATGTTGAGGCCCCTTAAAAGGCTACGCGATTGCTTGTTTTGCGCACGCCTTTAAGACTTCTCAATTTTCATGTGCAAAGCCTGATATTAGGGTTCTTTGACAAAATGTAAGGTCAAACTTTCGTGCTGTGAAGGTTTGTGATCCATATGATAATGGGTATACTGTTAATGTATCGTGATTATGATTTGGGAAATCTTTCAGAGCCTGGAAGACGAAGAATAGAGTTTAGATATTGGTGGTACTTTGCAATTTGAACTGTGGCATTATATGAAAAATTTTCAGTGCACCATCTTGTATTGATTTATATTTGTACCCTACTTTTTAAAATTGCTTCCTAGACCCATATTTGTTGTTCGCAAATCTAGTGTTGGTAACTTTGCTAAAGTGATCTTGTATTTAATAAATGTTTTCTTCAGGTGAAAAATCATGGCTGTTATACATGTATGATTGATCCTGTATGCATTTATGTTGTAAACTTGAAAGAGGTATTATTGAAAAACAACCTAGTTTTCTAGAAAGAGGTAGGAAAAATCACCAATGGATTAGGGAAACTCAATTTACAATTTGGCTTTTAGACAAACTAAACAATTTGGTTACTGTCCCTTAGATGGGGGATCAAATGACGCAGAAAGAGTCGAGAATTGAGGAGGAAGTGGGACGAGTGGTGGAGGACTCAAAGGAACTGCAAGAAGCAGCCTCTTCATTGATTTCAAGGTCATCAAGGGAGGAGAAGGAACTTCGACAACGTTTGCTTTCCCTTGATGCATCCATATCAAGACTACATTATTCCCTTAGTTCTCTTACGTTTGATGATCGCATGGATCCCATGCTAACAGAGAAGGTTCATCACGAGTATTTTTAAAGTTCAGTTTATTTGGTAGTTTTTAATGTTTGATGTTGTGATTGAACAGCTTATAATTTATTTTGTGCAGCTTGAGGAAGAATTGAATAAAGCAAAATGCATCCTTGTTGATGGGCAAGCATCATCTTTTCTGCCTGGAAAAGCTGAGAGTGCGCGGCATTTTGTTCTATTTTTGTTTTTGTTTTTTTTTTTGTTATTTGCTGATTATTTTGAAGAATTGTGAGTTTGTTTTTCTTTATAGGCCGATTTTTAAAGATGTTCCTTGGTCCTATTAGTGTGCGGGCTACAAGGAAGGACGTGCAATTGAAAGTGAAAGAGGAGTACAATAGTTTAAAAGTAAGCTCTTCTTTTTGGCTGATTGATTGTCTTTTATATTTTACGAAAAATTGACAACTATAGTTCAACTATAGTGCAAAAATAAGGTTGCATCACCGTATCACGACTGTATTGTAAAGGTTTTTGAGGTTACCGCAACCGAAATATTGGTCACATTGACTGCGAAATCATTCGTATTGACCGTGAAATCGTTTTGTGACCGTTACCGCGACCGTGACTGAAATCATATTTTTGCACTATACTCTTAACTAGGTACATTCTTTTCTTAAGTCATTCCTTTTGATTAATTGAGAAATGTCCCAAATTTGAGGATTGTCTTCCTGAATTTTCTCAATTATCCGAAAAGGCTTTACCCTTGTCCACCTAGGGAAGCTCACATATATGTAACTTTATCTATAAATTGCAAACGGTTGTTTTATTGTGTTCCTTTTATCTTTAAAGGTTTGAGTGGAAATGGTTGACACTCAGTCCTCTTCTGTCCCTTTGAATTTACTACATTATGCCAATCAAAGTGAGAGATTTTTTTGATGTTGTAGCAAATGAGAAGTCACCCGTAGCAAATGAGAAATTTGTCGTTCTTGGTGTTGTAGCATGTCTCTGTTACATTGTCGTGAAATATATTTTTCATTTCCCGTAATAGTTTTTTCTGTGTGGGTAATGGCTGATAATTTTGGCCTTCTCTGTTTGACTAGGATCGAACTGCCTACTTGTTTCTTCTTTTCCCATCAATACTACTGATTCTTAGATCTTGGATGTGGGACGGATGCTTGCCTGCTTTTCCGGTTCAGTTGTATCAGGTACATGCTACTTTTGGCAGCATAAAATCATATTTGTCTTACTCTTAGCTTAAGTTTTTTACTGCTTTTTGTGTACTTTGTCAGGGTTGGCTTTTATTCCTTTACACAGGTTTGGCTTTGAGAGAGAACATCTTGAGAGTGAATGGAAGTGATATTCGTCCATGGTAATTGCTGTTGCTACCTTATGCCTTTAAGTCCTGTTGTATACTTGTATTATATTTTTGACTTCATGTGGCCTTCAGGTTCAATTTGTATTTTTTAGCTAGGTTTGAATTGCCTGTCTGATTGAGCAGTGTATCACTGCATCTGCATTATTCTATAATGTAGAATTCTGAATTTTTAGAGCTTTCAGTTTGTCATTTTATCTTGACTTGACCGTTTTCTGCTAAATGTCCAGTTGTGTGTGTCTAGATATTACTTCATCAAAGCAATTATGTATCAGTTTGTGGTGCTCAAATAGTCAATGGTATCTAGTGGGTTGGACATCTATCCTTATAGGGGGGATCCAAACTTCTTTTGCCAATAATTCTGAGAAGATAAATGCAACACGTAAAATATTACTACTCTGGAGAAATCTAGAGGCTTTAAGACTATAATGCAATTATAATATATGACAGGATTTCTTAGTTTACTTCCGAAGTGAGAGGTAATATATACATAGGAACAATACTAATATAGAACATTCACTTAAATGATGCCACCCTAAAGAATTGTAGATGAGCTTGCTATGCTTGAGAAGTTAAATTCTTTGCTTTAGTACATCTCAAAGGGAAACTTTTGGTACCTCAGGGCTCAGAATCCATACCAGTTAAATAAAAGCAAAATTTGATTGTTTATCTTATTGTCTCCAACTGGAAGTATTTTTCTGTTATTTAAGCTTCTCTGTAATGTGTTTCCGTTTTCGTCATTTTCTTTTCAAGGGTCGTCTCTTATCTGCTCATCAAGGCATCATAGATCTATCTTATTAGGCAATATGGCATGAAATGGCTTAATCAACTTGCATTAACTATGCAGGTGGATATATCATCATTACTCTGCAATGGTGATGGCCCTTGTGAGCCTTACTTGGGAAATAAAAGGACAGCCTGATTGTGCACAGAAACAGGTCAGTTTTTTTTAGAGTGCTTCATACTGAATACTAGAGTTCCAGATTTAAGTTTCTGCTGGCGTGACAATGTTAATACTGCATTTGTTCCAGAATATCTATCTGCCACATTATTGGACACGCGGATGCGTATTTTGATTTTGTTTTTTAAGAAACATTATTTCATAATTGCAAACCTACTTCAGTCTTTCATTCCCTCTATTTTTTTTAATTCTAAATGAGAATGAAATGATTTTGACTTTGTTGGTCTATATTTGAGTTACATTAATTTTGTACTCATTTTGGTTCAGTAAGAAGTTTTAATATGGCAGCTGAATCACAAATCGCAAAATAAGATTTTAATTGTTTTCTATATGATGATTCTACAAACTTTTTTTTTGGTTCAAGATTTGGAATACTAAACCAAAGTGAATCCCTTGGAACTTACGCTGGAAGGATAAATTATGCGAAAAAAGTTCTTAGATGTTTTGCGGAGTTTAAGGTCATTTTTCCAAGAATTTGCAAGAAAAAATGGTCAAAAGTCTAACTGGTATATACACCAAAAGGAGAACTTGAGGATTTGGACCATTAGTTAATGGTCATGGGTCCAAGACCCTATTGTGATCCGGCCCATACCTGATCCTTAGTTTTTTGACCTGAAATATAAAACTAGTAGCTAATTATCCCTTAGTACTAGCCAACTAAACAACCCTTTTTTGGTGTTGCTTTAAGAGCATAATTATGTGCTTTGTTATCTACTGTTGTGAATTCAACAGTTTCATCTTGTTATTTTCTCATTTATTTTTTGAGTATGAAACAACTAGTGATGATCATGTTATTTAGTTTTACAGGGTTTTTCTTTTTTGGTGCTTTAAACTTCTACTGTTATCAGTTCTCATTTTTGTTTATGTGTCCATTTGTGTACTAAATAGTTTCGAATTCCAGGATTTACTGATAAATTATGAATATCTTTCTTCTTTGCCCAAGTTTGGAATTCTGCTGCTTGTCTGTGTAAACTGCTTATGATGTTGTATCTAAATCATTACTATATTTTGAACTCATGTTTGCTCAAAAAGGAGGGCGGAGGACTATATTTTCCATCCTGAAAATCACTGTATACGTAGTAGATCTCAAAATTTTCCAGTCGTCAGAAAATTAAGTCAATGGTTATATGTTTTGAGGCTGATCCTTGTTTAAAAGTTACTGGGATGTCAATTAAGTTTAATTCTTGTTTTTTTTTTTTTTAGTTTGTAACTCACGGTTTTATTGTCATTCAGAGAGGGGTAAAACTTTTCTTACATTGGGCCATGATGCAAGGAGTCGCAATGTTATTGCAAAACCGATACCAACGGCAAAGGTTATACACTCGCATTGCCCTTGGAAAGGTGAGTACTTTAGTATCCTTGTGTACTTCTTGGATTTTTTTTTAATTAAAAATTCTATCACATTAAGGATTAGGTGTGCCTCACTTAAAATGCAATTTTTTTAATGTGGTTGTTTCTAGTAAGGCTTTGGCATTGTTGTGAATTTCTACATACTCATAGTCGACATTCAGAAAATTTTATCTTGTGGCATGTCAATTCATTCAATGTAAAACAATTGTTCCCTGCTACCATGTAAAGTAAACCCCGAAACTACATGTTATGCTGAAAATCTATTATATATTGAGGAATAAACAGAAAGAGGGTAGTGGAGGGAGGAAACCTTGTTTTTATACTTATGCTTTACGTGTTGTTACTATAGTCTAACTATCCCTGACATTTTTCAGGCAAAGAGGATGGATATTGTGTGGGGAGAAACAGTTGGAGAAAGTGGCCAGCTTTGGCTGCTTTGCCCTTTACTGTTCATTCTGCAGGTAGCTGTTATGTTT
Organism: Amaranthus tricolor; assembly: GCF_026212465.1. Lineage (NCBI taxonomy): Eukaryota > Viridiplantae > Streptophyta > Magnoliopsida > Caryophyllales > Amaranthaceae > Amaranthus > Amaranthus tricolor. Next base: position 31,338,529 of record NC_080052.1, on the reverse strand, counting down.
TCTGGTTTAACAAGATGATCTTTCAATTTTGTTAGTTATTGCTGGCTTTGAAATTGCTGCATAGTCTTTTCTGAAATAAAGTTCAATGTTTTGTAATCACGTCCTACATGTCGTGATTCTTGAATGTGGTGACTTGCTTCGACCAGAACTTCACAAATTGCATGAAAGTTTGTTTAGTCACTTGGAGAGCTAAGGTTGACTAGAATTTGGAAATCTTTATGTAGCTTATAACTATTAATAGAATAAGCTAATTTTGGAATCTTCAGAAAACTATTGTGCGATTCTATTGCCAATGACCAAACATTGAATTACACTTCCATCCTCATGTCACATTCCATCTCTACTAGTCCATCGACTATTTTTTTGTCATTTAGAGTGTATAATGGTTTTAGTAATTAATAAATTTATTAAATCAAATAAATTAATTAAATAAATAATCAATTGGAAATATCCCAAATTTTGCAAAGTTTCTGTTTTGGAAAAAACACTTGTCGCGGGTTGCAACTTTCTTCATTGGTCGCGAGTTTGCGGGTCGCGAAGTTTTTTCCTGCTCGCAACTCTAGCGTTGGTTTTTGCTACGTTAGTTTTTATCCTCTTTGTTAGTTATGCTTATCCGTTTTGTTGGTTATGCTATAACTACCTACGGTAAAAATGTGATATATTCTGAATATATCGGGATGGATTGATTTAATGTCGACATTGGTTCAAAAAATCGATGTTGCGTTTCATGAAGCGACATTTTACTTCGTGAAGGTGTTAACTCTTCTATAAATATAGAAGGCATGTGTGGGTTATTTCCGACATGCAAATTTTCTAAATTTTTATATACTCTAGCACTTTACATATTGAACTTGCAATCCTCAATTGTAAATTTCTGGTTCTTCTTCCATCTAAGTTTTCTCATATCGTATGAATTTCCTTGTGCTAAGATTTCAGTGAAATTCTTTGTATCTCAAAACATATTTCTGGCATACATTACCAAGCACCGTAGTAGGGAGGAAATGATGTTTTAGGAAGAGAGTCTCGCCTAGAATTTATGTCAAGTCACATACAAAACCTTCTTGTTACTATGTTCGATATATGGTGATTCCCGAAGATGAAATTTGCAATTGGTATATGTTAAGCAAAGGTTTGAACTTGTCATATGTAATCTATAACCTACTAAGTTCTTGTAACTTTATTTTATAAGTTTGAGCAGTCTAAGTGACGAGAAGGAATTGGAAGATCTGATGTGTAACAATACAGCTACAAACTGTATGCGAGGGCAGTCAGGCTGTTATAGAGTATTGTTGTGAATTATTGTCTGTCGAAGGATCTGACATGTCCAGCCTCTAACACATTGAGTGAGCAGAAATGTCGTGTTAGGTGGTGACTTGGCTCTTTCTAATTATGGAGTTACTTGATGTCTGTAATTGAAGGAAATCTATTTACTTTACTTTTGAAATTCGATTGTTGATGTACGATTCTGTAGGATGAGTCTTAAAATGCTGCATCTGATATTACATTTGTGAATATGTTGAATTTAACTGGAAAATTAAACCGAATTGAAGATTGATCATTGCTATATGTACTCCGCTAAATTTTCAGGGTTTTGAGGCATATGTTGGATTTCTATTGCTTCGAACAGCATTTGTGGGATATGTATCTGAATGGCAGGTGAGCTGTGTTTTCCGTTTCTCTGTTCTGCAGCGTGTCTGATTTTTGAGATGGGCAAACATAGGGGAAATTGTAGATTGAGTGCAAAAGGGAGAACAGTTTGGACAAAGACATAAATGACATAATCATCGATATTGCCCAAAAGCCAGAAATAAGTTCTAGTAATGATATCTCTGATCTCCAGGTTTCTTATCATCGATGGACCTAATAAGATTAAAACTTAATATCTCATTGCTGGAAATGGTAGCTTTGCAATTCTTTGTTCTGTACTCCAGTTAGTGTTAGAAACTTCAGTTGAACCAGTAAAAATATGAGTTCCAAGTAAACGAGATATAATGGAATATTCGATTTCCAAGCAAATTCAAAATGTTGCTGCAAATTCCCATGTAAACAAAATATACAAATATAGGACCAAGATTCTATTTCATGTGTTCCCTGTTGCTGTTATAATAGAATTCTAACATGCATATAATCCATTAAACACCATCTAATCAAAACACTGCATACCTAAGTGTCATATTTATAATAAAAATGCTGTATCTTTAAAAAAATATTGATTTAGTGAGTAGTTCTCGTAGAATCCAGTTCATGTTTCACTGAGAAGTTCTAGAGAATAGGCTGTATGAATAACCTTTGTACTTCTATTGAAAAAGTTGATGCTGTTGAGATAAATTAGCAACATTTGTCTGTTGGCAGGTTGTTTTTTGTGGAATTCTTTTGGTTTTGATGGCAATTGGGAACTTCGTAAACACGGTGCAAACTTTACTTATCAAGTCGCGGTTTAAGGCAAAGATGAAAAGGAGTAAAAGCAAGCAACAATTAGATTAGCAATGACATTTCGGACTTTCCTGGTAATCTTTTCTTGTTCTGTTCATTTGATTAATTACCCTTTTTCATTTATGCTTTCTCTCTTGTTGGCTATACTCTTATTTGGTTGGCACCATAGATGTGCTGAGTTATGTATTGAATATGTATGTACACATTGTTTTAGTATATTTCATCCCAAATGAGAGGGGGAAACCAAAATAGAGAGTTTTTATGATTGTTTAGTTATCACAAATTTTGAACTATTTAATTCTGTTGAAGGAGAATACATGGATGTAACTCTTATCAATTTAATAAATAGATGGGTGTTTTCCTTAATTTTATGTGTTTATTATCCCGACTTTATTGTTTGTTCTTGTGTATGATGCCTGAGTCATTTTTTTTGGTGCATAAGAGAGTTACTAGGGATGAGAGTTATTCGTTGTTTGTTTACAATGATGCTCTGCTAAGATAGATGGTGCAACATCTCAGAGTTGCATCTGGTTTTTGAAAAATGAGCTGATGGCAGCACCCGTGGCTAATGCCTCATCTGTGATTTGAGTTTAAATTTTATTTTTTGAGCTTAACAAACTCGAGCATGAGTTTCATTTATTTTGGCCTGACCAAGGTACTGCTAGCACAAGTTGATCAGTCGACTTGAGTCGTTGTGACTTGACTGATATCATTGATGATTTAGTTATAAAACTTAAGGTCCCCTAATTAGTTGCTGATATCTTAAGACTTACCAGAGTTTAGTTGATGGTAATAATGTTTTAACTAGTCAAGGTAGTTCTTTTATTTGTTATATAAACCTTCGTATAAAAACGTGTGATATGGTATTCTTATGTCATTTTGAAAAAGAGGGGGCTAGATAAAATGAAAGTTTAAGTAACTTAAGTTACAGTATTATTACAAGTTCTTATGTTATTCCAACTAAAGAGATATACAAACTATCTATATCTAAACTCCCAATGGAATAGTTTCTTAATTTTTGTTAATAAACAAATTCTAGAAAGATTTAGAAGAAAACTTCTGTCCAGATAAATAAGAGAAGCTTTCTATTTTTTTTTTTTTTGAGTAGACTATATAACTTATTCTTTAGATTTTAACCATCAATTTAAGTTTTTAGTTGAGTTGGTACTTTAACAAAGTATCAGAAGCTAGCGTGATAAGAGGTCAACCTCAGGTATGAGGAAGGTGTGTGCTGCATTCACCAGTGTAAAACTTATTATGGGGTCTTAACCATCAACTTAAGCTTTTGATTGAGCTAGTTTCTTTGACATTCTCACTTACCTTTTCTTTTCTTCGTCTTTTCCATAATCTCCTAGATTATTATCCCATCAAAGTGAGTCCTAGATATGGTGCCTAATGTCTATGATATTGAAAGGTATATCATATGAACACTTGATCTTGAAATCCTATTTAAATATCATATGAAGTATATGATGATCATGATCCAAGTCAAACTCAACCATAATATTGTTAAGTAGTGATTAGATAAAAGTAAACTTATCATAATTAGATAGTAATAAGTTTGGATAAATAAGTTTTTTTTTTTTGACTTTAAGAACATATCCTTTGTTACTAGTTTTCAATTTAACCCAAGAAGACCGTTTTATACAAAAATTTGTGTAGACTTATTGGAGTATATCATCAACAAGAACCCTAATTAAAATCTAGTTTTTAATTATTGATGATGAATATCTAGCATATATGATCATTGAATTTTGACAAATCTAACAAACTTCCTCAATAGTATAGAAGAACATACTACCTCTATCCGTCTCAAATGACACCACTTGCTTTTTGGGTGAAAATTAGTCGAGATTGGAAATTGGGTTGAAGAATAAAAAAACAAGTGAATGACAGAATTAACTAATCAGTGGTTAAGATCGAGAGAGCAAATAAGTTTGTAAATAAGATTAAAGAAAGAGAGTGAGATCATTCTAGAAAAAGAAAAAAAATAAAATTTATGGGAAATATTAAAATGAAAAGTTGTGCTAATTGATGAGAGGGACAAAAGGATTAATATCATTGAATTTCTTTTCAATGATGCAATTATTTTGACTTAGCAACTCATTGACCTCCTCTTTTGTTCGTTTCATTGTTTATCCAAACTCAAAACTATTGTCAAAGCAAAAAAGATGAGAAGATCATATTAGAAAAGGCATGATACTTACTTCCACACCTAATATGTTCTTTTATGATATAATCAACTTAACAACTCCACCATTGGTATAAAACGATCCCTATCAAATCATATCATAGTGATTAATTATCAAATAGTTTTTAATTAGTGTTAGTAAGCTGTCCATGTCAGCTGATTAATGTACTGATCTATGTACTTATTATGGCTTAATTGTAAGTAAAAGAGTGATTAGGATTTAGGAAAGTACAGTTGTGCGTGTACTTAGCGTGCGGAAAATTCTAAGTAGCTTAACCTCACACATGCCAAGCACATGCTTCCTAACTACCAAAAGTTGGCAAATAAATTTTATTTTGGAATACTTTAAATCTTTAATGTTTCTCTAAATATTAACGTTGGAATATTTTTATTTTAAAATATTTTATTATTTACTCATATTTTTAAAATTTGGCAATAACAATGCATTTCTTTTTACCAGAGTATATTACATTATGGCTATCCTATAATCATTATCTGAAATTTTTTTGTTGAGTTGATCTAGATCTCTAAATATATGGAGTATTAGAAACCAGCATGAAAGGAATTGTTTCTAACTAGTAGATATTATTTGATTTGTTTTTCGGTGATAACTATTCAATCTTGATAACTAAGTAGTAATATTATTTCTATCAAAAAGTAATGCTATTATTATGTTATTATATTTTCTCCTTTAATTAAATTAATTGAATAAATCAATAATTTATTTAATAATAATTTATTATTATCACTTTAAAAATGAACATTCAAGTTGTATTAAAAAAACTCATATTTAAATTTTGCTAACGACACTTAAAAGTTCAGAGAAACTCTGATTGTATTACGACCAAATTGATGTATGGCTGGCAAAGAAAAATGATAAATTAATGTCATCATTAATCCAAATTATATACCGACTTTTTAAAGGTCATAACATTTGGTTAACTAATTAATGACATATAGACTATGGGAGCTAGCTAGACAAACTATTACATGGGTTCAAATTAATGTTAAAACTGATATAAAAAGAAAATCTATAATCAAACATAAAGTCAAATTTCAATAAAATGATACAACCATTTTGAAAAAAATATTATTCATATATTTAATATATATATATATATATATATATATATATATATATATATATATATATATATATATATATATATATATATATACATATATATATACATATATACATATATATATACATATATACATACATATATATATACATATATATATACATATATATATATATATACATATATATATATATATATACATATACATATATATATATATACATATATATATATATATACATATATATATATATATACATATATATATATATATATATATATATATATATATATATATATATATATATGATCAAATAAGAACGATTTTAAAATGAGAAGTATGAGAAGGATTTTTGTTTGATTTTGTTTGGCTACTATATATACAAACAAAGATACTATGTTATAAATTAAGAACATTTTAAAAATTATTTCATAGTTACCTTTCGATGTAACATAGCTACTTTTACAATTATGAGTTTTTGGCTCAATCGTGACCATAGATTTTTTTTTATTTTAGTGAAATCAAGGGTGTAGAGTTCTTCTTACCCTTCTCATTTTCAACCCCTTCTCAATGGATCCCATATATATATATATATATATATATACACACACACACACACACACACACACACACACACACACACACACACACACACACACACACACACACACACACACACACACACACACACACACACGACATATCGTTTATTATGATTCATGGAGTATTATATTATATATATGTGTATAAAATGAGTTCACTTATTTATTATTAGTTTTATATATAGGACGACTAGTAGTGTTTCCCTTTTAAAAAAAGGAAATTTTACATGGTAGCATTTAGTTTTCATGAAATGCCAGTGGTAGCACTTTTTAAAGAAAATTTCACATGGTAGCATCCAGTTTATGCACAAACTAATTGCCGTAGCATTTTCCGTTAAGTTCTTGTTAAATTCCGTTTTATTCATCATTTTGTAAGTTTTTTCCACATGGTATCATCCAGTTTTTGTTTAAATTCACAATTTTAACGTTTAATTCACCTATTTAATGTTTAATTCACCGTTTAATTCATTAACGCCCATAAATATTATAATAAATTTGTTTTCATTTAAATTGTTGGCATTATAAAGTTCAAAAGGTAAGTAGTCAAACACTAATACTAATATATATTTACTTCAAACAAAATTAGAGATAATTCTAATAATAATAAAATAATGCACAAGTGGATACAACAAAAGCTAAGGTTTTGTTAGAAGTTATGAACACGGTTTCCCATTGTCTCCATCAACACCAAATCCTACTTGCCATCTTCTTGTTTGTTAACGACGTTAATCATTTGTAATATTGGTTTATATTTTTTTTTCATAAATTGTAAAGAAAAAGATAAATAGGTAACTTTTTGTAGCAAATCTTTTTTAGCAGGAAAATACTTGCTTTTATTATTAGAATTATCTCTAATTTTGCTTGAAGTAAATATGTATTAGTATTAGTGCTTGGCTACTTACCTTTTGAACTTTATAATGTCGACAATTTGAATGAAAACAAAGTTATTACAATATTTATGGGCGTTAATGAATTAAACGGTGAATTAAATGTTTAAATTGTGAATTAAACAAAAACTGGATGCTACCATGTGGAAAAAACTTACCAAATGATGAATTAAACGTAATTTAACAAGAACTTAACGGAAAATGCTATGACAATTAGTTTGTGCATAAACTGAATGCTACCATGTGAAATTTTCTTAAAAAAGTGTTACCACTAACATTTCATGAAAACTGGATGATGTGAAATTTCCAAAAAAATATGAGCTAACTTACTATAAAGTCAACTAACACTAATCATTAGACTATTATAAATACTCAAACTTCCAAACTTAAACCACATCACATATCAAACGTACTTTTTTTTTAGCTAAAATACAACATAATTAGCTAGTACAACAAAAATCAACATGGCTAGCAAGCGATCATCTCTAAGGGTGTTTCAAACACTCTCCATTTTAATCACTCTTCTCATCCTCCTCCTCCTACCGTCACCCGTTCGCGGCCAAGACGCCTCAGAGTGCGAGGCAGCCGCAAGCGGCGGTTGTTATGACAAAGAAAAATCCTTAAAATTAAAAATAATAGCAATATTTACAATACTAGTAGCTAGTATGATAGGAATAGGGTTACCCTTATTTTCAACAGCTTTTCCTGCATTACACCCAGATCGTACAGCTGCCTTAGTAATAAAAATATTAGCTTCAGGTGTAATTTTATCAACAGGATTCATGCATGTATTACCAGATTCTTGGAATAATTTAACTTCACCATGTTTACCTGATAATCCTTGGAGGGTTTTTCCTTTTTCTACGTTTATAACAATGGTTACTACTGTTTTGACTATGATGATGGATACGGTTGCCACGGCGTATTTTAGAAAGAAGGGGTTGAAGAGGATGCATGCTCATTGTGGTGCTAGTCACGGCGGAGTTATTGGTGGTGGCGGTGGTGGTGTTCATCATTTGGAAAGCCCTAGAGAAGGTTGTGAAATGGAAATGGTAGAGCAAAATCAAAATGATGGTAAGGATCACATTGTGGTTTCTAATGAGAATGAATCTCAATTGTTGAGGTATCGCATTGTGGCTCAGGTATGAATTTATTAGTGATTATTACTTAGAGTTCAATTGATTTGTTCATTATTGATTTAGTATAATCTTGTATCATGATTTTGGCTTTAAATAATACTTCTTTAATATGATATTAGAGCTAATATCACAAAAATCATCTAAATCTCATTATTTTAAGATTAATGTGATAACTTTTAAAATCTTGTTTGAAGAGATGTGATAGACTATATAATATATATACTCCCATAATATATTTAGAAAAAATTATAAGAAACTATCTAATTTATTGGTCTATTTGCAAAAAACTACCTTATGTATTTTTTATTTTTTTTTTTTGCAAAAAAAGTACCTAATGTGATATATTTCTCTGCAAATGACTACCACTTAACGGAAAACGTTAATTGACCATTAAGTTTAAGGTTTGACCAATTTAAATGGTTAAGTTGTCTATGTGGCAGTATCTCATTGGTCCTCGTATGTTAAAAATAATTAAAAATTAAAACAATTAAAAATTGGTCCTCGTATGTTAAAATAACTTTTTTGAAAACAAGTATTTATTTGCCTATTTTCCGCCATATAAACCGAAAAAGATATTTAACATCATTTTTATCCATCATAACGACGATGTTTTGAAAAAACGAACGTCACAATTACCCTTATGGGGATAATCTTGTATAACTTTGAAAATCAAAAAACCAAGAAAAGGAAACTGCAGTAATATGGAATGGATCCTTTCTTGATTGTTATTGTATTTGCAAGGATCTAATCTTGTACTTATGACTTCTGCGATGGCTATTAATACTATACTAAACATAATTAAGTAGATCTACGAAATCAATATAAAACACCATTTTTGGATCAATACATAATCCCTTTCCTACTCTAATATATATATATATATATATATATATATATATATATATATATATATATATATATATATATATATATATATATATATATATATATATATATATATATATATATATATATATTAACATAGTGTTTCCATCATGAGATTAATTATTAAACTTAAAATAATTTCTTGTTGAATAAGTATACTTTGAAATATTGAACGGTCAAATTTAGTGAATTAATTTTATAAATTAATACCACAAGTCCACAACTTTTATAATTAGACGATAATGAAAATTAACAAGTACTGTACTACAAAGGAAAAGAGGCACCTAAATTGAAGGGTTTATTCAAGACTACGGCTTTTGAGTCTTTTTACTAAAAGCCAAACAATTCGCGACAAATACATAAATAAATTACAAAAAAATAATATTATTCGCTTCTCATTTTTTGTTACAAATTAACATACATTTGAATAAAACTTGTTGTTTTAGTATATAATGTGACAAAGATTATAACATAAAAGTTTGAATCTCATTCACTTTCGTATTTTAAAAATACATATTTAGAGCTAGATATAAAAAAATGGAAAATTGTATTATCTTCACAATTCTATTCAAAATTTATATGAGAATTCCTTAAAAGTACCACTATTTGTCAAAAATAATACCTTTTTATATAAAAATAACTTTTTTGTTAAATCTATTGTTTGGAAAGTATTTTTTTTTTTTGAAAAACATAACAATCTTTGTGTGTAAAACGTAATACTTTTTCAACACCTTCTTCAATTTTTTTCTATGAATATTTTTGGGAAAATTTTTTTGTCAGATAAGTAATTTTTTTTCGAAAAAGTAACATATTAATTAGTTTTATGTAAAAGTAACATTTTCTAATTTTTTAGATTTTTCTGAATTTGTTATTAAAAAATTAATTAGGACACGATAAGACGTGAAATATTTAAAAATTGCGTTTTTAGATTTGCTTAATTCTTCATGTTTATTAACTGCTATTACATCAATTAGATGTGAATATTGGAACCATTTTCATTGTCTCTATGCATCATTTTGTTGTAATTATGTTGAAACTTGAAAATTAAATCGTAATTCTAGAATTAAGCAAGTCTACACTTAGTCTTATGATCTCATCTTATTCAAGTATGCCATTTTGTTTTGTAGATATTGTTTTTATGTATTAAACAAATAAAAACATGACACCGCATATTAAATAGTCAAAAATAGTGGCTTTATTATTTCGTATCTATAAGCAACATATTAGAGTATGTAACATATCATGGGGCTTCAACCAAAGTGGAATATTCAGCGCATATGCGCATCCACACTTCTAGCCCAATGGACTCTGTGTGGAGGGCGTGTTAGAGTATACAACATATTTTGAGGCCTCAACAGTTGATGGTTGAGGTCCCTGAATATGTTATATACTCTAACACAACAGACAAAAAATATTTAAAATTCTATTTGATATTACAGAAGTATTATAATTATAGGTATTAATGAGAGATTGAAAGTTGATAGAGCTACTTAAAATTGTTTGGTCAATTGTGTACCTTTGTCAGATGGTGGTGTTACCAGATATTAGTATAGGGTAAGTCGAACATTCATCTCTATACGGACCAGCTCGACTTTTATTCTTCTGCATAATATGTTACACAATTTAATGTTAATAAGTTTTTAATTAAAAATTAGATGAGTAAACTTAACTAATAATTATTCGGCTTTAAAGTTCTGGAAACTTTTGATCCCCTCACTTTAAAGCCTCACCTAATTAACAGTCGGTCTCCAGAGAGACCGTCTCTCAAACCTAGCCTATTAAAGTTTAATGCTTACTCTTATTATATATTTTTCTTTATGAGCCGACCCATTTAGAAATGGTCTTTCAAAAAAACCGTCTCTCGTAAAATTTTGTGCCTAATTAATTTCTGACTTCATCTCTAATATTATTTCAATTAATTTGATATATATAAATGATGGACATAAAAAATGTAGGTATTGGAGATGGGTATAGTAGTTCACTCAGTGGTGATAGGATTGTCAATGGGTGTTTCCAATAATCCATGCACCATAAGACCACTTGTTGCTGCTATGTGTTTCCATCAGCTCTTTGAAGGCATGGGTCTTGGTGGTTGCATTTTGCAGGTAAATTTATGATTATATTTTACTTTTTTCGCTTTTGACTTATTATAATTAATAAATTTTTTAGTACATAATATTATTCCTAATTGATAATTTCATATAACTATGATGTTTTCTATTTTCTGTATGTTGATAATTTTTATATAACCAATTGAGTATTTGACTAACTTATTAATTGTACTCATATTAGATCACTAGTTTACCAAACATGCATGTGATTATAATATTAGATGATAGAGTTGACATTGAAAACATAAATATAAAGGTTATGGATCAAAAGGAAGTCTAATATATGTGCCAATTAATCACCAAGAGTCCAAGAGGCTTAATTACATACAATTTTATTTAAAGTTCAAGTTGAATTAATTATGAAGTAAATCAAATCAACCAAAAATTTAAGTTGAGGGTTGATGCTTCAGAATGTGTTGTATATTTTAACATGCCTCTCAAATGAAAAGTCCTTTAGGTTTGAAGTGTGGATATATATAACACTGACACATGCCCTACTCATGTCGGGCACAAAATATTCCTCTTTAAAAGAAGAGTCGGTGAGATTCGAAATCGTGATCTTTTGTCACTTTCACTACAATACCATGTCAAGAGATCAAGTTAACCAACAACTTAAACTGATAGTTGAGACCCTAGAATATGTTGTATACTCTAACATATTGGATTACAATTAATCCGACTTTTCGAATGAAATTAAATTTAAATGATGAATTATGCAGGCAGAGTATGGGATGAAGATGAAAGCTATAATGGTAGCATTCTTTTCAGCAACAACACCATTTGGAATAGCACTTGGACTTGCAATGTTAAATGTGTACAATGAGAACAGCCCAACTGCTCTTATTGTTGTAGGAGTCTTAAATGCAACCTCATCTGGATTACTCATTTACATGGCTTTGGTAGACTTATTAGCATGTGATTTCATGGGACCTAAACTTCAAGCAAACATCAAGCTTCAATTCATTTGCTACTTTGCTGCCTTCATAGGCATGGGTATCATGTCTCTCATGGCAAAATGGGCCTAAAGCTCATCATAACTCTGTTACTGTTAAATTGACGTTATGACTTTAAAAGTTTATACGCTTTTTTTTTCTTTTTATTTGTTCTATTTTGACAAAAAAAGAATTTTATCAAAATATATCAAATAAAAAGAAACGAAAGTTACATAATTATCTTGTTAAAAATGAGTTTTCCTCCGAGTGTTTATTAGGAGTGCAAGCAAAATAAATTTCAATCATATTGATAATATGAGTGTAACATTTATAATGTGATTACTCAAGACTTGTATTCCATTAATTGTTGTAAAGAATTGACAAAATGTACGTGGTGTCCTTAGTCGTACATAAGAAGGGGGGCTTAAACGTTGTAACTTGTCATTTTCTCAAGTTTTATGTATATTTTTAATTTTGGTTGAATGTCAATGAAATGTTTGAAGATGTCATTCTCAACTACATGTTAGACAACTTTGATTACTTATCAGTTAATTAGTAGGAAACTATAAAAACTATTTAATTATTAGTTATTATTAATTGTTCGGTAAAATAGTAGTTTAACTAAGTAGTAATAATAATAGAGGTAGTTTATTTCAAAACGCTATGATTTTTAACTTTTCAAAACCAAAAGTAATATCTTAGATATTCTCCATATTATTATATTATACAACTATCATAGCTTATAGGAGTAATTTACCAGATAATAATACTTATATAGATAACAATAGCTCATAACTAACAATTACAATTGTACGTTACCTACACAAATAACTAACAAGTACTTATTCAGCTAAAGTTACTTGCACAACTACCTAGAAACGAACAACTATATACTTATATTGATAACGATTACTCTCACATTTAACATTTACCCTCACAACTAGTTTTGACAAATGGACTATGTTTCGGTAATGTATATTTAATCTATCCTATTAAGATTGAAACATTTTCTCTCAAAAGTTCTTACAACTCACGTAAATTACATAATATTATAATTGTAATGGAACATAGGATTACTATGAAAGCTCTCTTATAGTATCTATAACTATTTTTATGAGAGTCAATTTATTGATAAAATGAGTTAGGATCCTCTCCATTACTTAAAATGTAATGGAGGGTCTATTACTTAAATCTAATAGTTAGAATTGCTTGATAGAGGAAAATAGTGGAAATTTTAAGATTTTATTTTTTGTTCTAAAATAAGTGTCAAAATCTTAAAATGGGTAATTTCGAAAAGTAATGGAGAGGATCATAATACCGATGAAACATCAAAATTTTCTTGATTAGATAGTTTTATAGAATGATTTGTGATGTGTAGTATTTGATATCAACATGGAGGAGAACCTCATAATTTGAAAAAAATAAGATTATTTAACAACTTTATTCCAAAGTCAAGCTTCGTGAAAACTTTATTCCCAAAATAAGCGTCCGTACACCCAAACTTAGGCTTGGTGTAATGTCGCTGTTACTAACAGCGAAATATAAAAAAAAAATAGTAAAGTCTCAAGTCGCTGTTAGTAACAATGACTTTAAGGTTGACTGGTCAACTCCTTAATCTCGTAGATTGGAATGAGGAAGTAACTAAAATGACGAAGAAGAAACTTAAAACGCATTAAGTCGCTGTTAGTAACAACGATTTGAGGCTTTACTATTTTTCTTTTTTTTTTTAATTCGATGTTAGTAACAGCGACATTACACCAAGTCTAGGTTTAGATGTACGGACGCTTATTTTGGAAATAAATTTTTCACAAAGCTTATTTTTGGAATAAAATTGTTAAATAATCTTATTTTTTTCAAATTTTAATACTTAAATAAATGGGCCCATGTCTAATTTCCAAATACACCAGACACCAGCATAGTACTATGAAAGCCCATTCTTAATCATGCACATCAACCACATAACTCCCACAAAAAACCCTCCTTTTTTCTCATAAACCCTCAACAAAAACCTTACAGAGTTACAGAAAACTTAATTGATGATCGAATCTCCAATTTCCCCAAATTAAAACCAATAATCAAAACATCCCATTACATGAAAATGAGTTCCAAGCTGCTAATGATTCTAAACAGATTGACTTCAAGGCTAAATCAGTCTCAAATTTCATCAGAAAAAGCTCTGTTCTTGAGCTCTGATTTCATCAATGAAAGACGGGGTTACTACACAACTACAAAAACAAAGCCAGGATCAGAAAGCTTGTATTCGAAGATAAGCCCTTTAGGAAGTCCTGGAATCAGTGTGAAGCCAGAAATTGATGGATGGGTTGAAAAGGGAAACAAGGTTAGAGTTGCTGAATTGCTCAGAATCATCCATGATCTTCGCAAGCGTAAGAGATTTACTCATGCTCTTGAGGTAAATTTGCTTTTTTGTATGTGATTTGAGTCAAGTTTGTGTCTTTTCGGTATGATTTCATATAATGTTCTTGGTAAAATTGATAAACGGAGAATTAATATGAGTAAGAATTAGTGGGTATTTAGTGAATTGTGATGATCCCTCCCAAATCTAATCTATGATAATGGGTTGGTTTGAAGCTATATGCTAATTTGTTTATGTGAAAATTGCAGCTATGTAATCATATAGTGTTTGGTAAAATTGAAAATGTGAAATACTCAGCTTTGTTGCTCTCAATTTGTACCTGTTCTCATTTTAGTTTGTCCAATTGACTTTGCACCCTTTCCGTTTTAGGCAATGGTACCATTCCTCCTTTTTTATCTCATCCGCGGACTTATATTATCTCTGTCTTAGTGATTCATTTCTAGCATCTATTTGTTTTTTTATGTTATTCTCCGACTCAATTTCCTTTGGTCCTAATTTTACCCAAAATAAAACTGTTGCATTCTCAGTGACACAAAAGGAGTACAATATAGGATTTAGTGGGTGTTTGGTGAATTGTGTCGATAACCCTAAATTCAATCTATGATATTGGATTGTGTTTGAAATTATATGCTACTCCCCTGTCCCACAACTTTTGCAAGTATGTATCTTGTGCAATCTAAGGAAGGGTGAAAGTGTAGAAATGTGTAATGTGGAGGTGAGAAATGTGTGGATGGGATGAAATATAAGTTAAATGTATGGGTAAGAATTGTTGGTGTTTGGGTGACTCAAACTTAGTCTAAGACATAAGACGTTGAATCAAAGATTGGCGAATTCCAGTGGACTAAAGACGAGTTGGCGTTTTGCGGCATGATGCAGAAGCAGAGTCGGCATTTTTGGGCTTTGGGAAAAAGTGGACTCGGCTCTGCGTACTGATCTTGACGTTGGGTTTCCAGTACCGAACATGGATTCGGCGTTTTCTGTTGAGGAAGAAAAGCCGACTCGGCTTGAAGCACGTTCGACAGTTTATTTTGTTTTTCTTTAGCCGGTTTCGTGTATTATGTAGCCTAATTTCTTTCTATGAGAGGATTACTATTTAAACCCCTCTTGTAATTAGAATTAGATTTTATAGAAACACAAGAGGAAAAGTGAGCTGCCATTAGAGTTTTCTAAGATTCATCTTTGTAATTTCCGATTTTAATAGTGAAATTAAAGTTCTCAATGCCTGTGAGCGTAGTTATCGAATTGTTAGTGAACCACGTTAAATTCCTGTGTGTTTTTTATTGTTGTTCTTGAATCTTTATTTGTTCCTTTATTGTTTTTGGGGTAATTGCTTCCGCTGTCCACACATCGAAAATTTAAGTGTGAGTCACGAGCAAAAATAGAGATGTAACAAAACTTATAGCGTTGGGTTAGACTTAAGAGGAAAATGTTGCAAAACTTGTGGGATAGAGGAGTAATTTGTGGGTTTATGTGAAGTTAGTTTTTAAATTTGTGGGTATATGTGAAAGTTGTTGCTTTGAGGTTGGAATTGTTGGATGTTGTGTAATCTATCTGTTGGCTGAATCAATCTACTCCATTATAGCTTGCATCTTGGATTTGAGAGAATTGTGTAAATTTTCATTGTAAAAGGCCAATAAATTGAGTACACTAATGATCTAATGACTCTGAAATCAAGTTTTTCTTATTGATTTATTTTTATGGGGTTTTAATTTTGTGATCGACGCACTTGAGCAGGTGGCAGAATGGATGAATGAGAACGGGGTCTGTAAATTTACACCGACTGAATATGCAGTTCAATTGGATCTCATTGGTAGAGTCCGTGGTTTTCAGTCTGCCGAGAACTATTTTCAGAGCTTACCCGACCAAGACAAAACAGAAAAGACATATGGCGCTCTTCTTAATTGCTATGTGCGTCAACGCCAGCTCGACCTAGCCTTATCACACTTACGGAAGATGAAGGAGATGGGTTTTGCATCTACAGCTCTTACTTATAATGATATTATGTGCCTATACACAAATGTTGGACAATACGAGAAGATTCCTGAGTTGCTAACTGAAATGAAGGAAAACAATGTTTTACCAGATAATTACAGCTACCGACTCTGCATTAATTCATTTGGAGCACGATCTGATATCGAGTCAGTGAAAAGTATTTTGAAAGAAGCCGAGACTAAGCCCCACATGGCAGTAGACTGGAACACCTATGCAGTCGCTGCCAATTATTTTATTAATGCAGGGCTCACAGATGAAGCAAGCGATGTCCTGAAGAAGGCGGAGGTAAGATTGGATAAGAAAGATGGTGCGGGATACAATCATCTGATTACTCTTTATGCTAAACTAAAAAAAGAGGACGAAATATTGAGGTTGTGGGAATTAGAGAAGAGCGCGTGTCAGAGATGTATCAACAGAGATTATATCACCGTGTTGGAGTCGCTTGTGAGGATTGGCTCGGTAGAAGCAGCTGAGAAAGTGCTCAAGGAGTGGGAAACGTCTGGTAATTACAATGATTTTCGAGTTCCTCGTATTGTCATTGCAGCTTATTTGGAAAAGGGAATGATCGATAAAGCAGAGGCATTGCTCGTGTCGTGGAAAGGGAAGGATTTGATTCCAAGCACTTGGGTCGATTTAGCAAGACGATACGAGGAGAAGGGCGAGATGCATAAAGCAATCTGCTCCATGAAGGAAGGTTTGGCACATTATGATAAAAATAAAGGTTGGAAACCTGATAAACGAGTCATTTACAGTCTGCTTAAATGGGTTGGTGATGAAGGCAATGTTGAAGATGCAGAATCGTTCGTTGATTTGTTAAGAAATGCAATTCCTGTGAATAGACATATGTATTATGCTCTAATCAAGGCCCATGTTCGAAATGGCAATGATGTCGTTGAGCTTTTGGAGAAGATGAAGGCTGATAAAGTAGAGAAAGATAACGAGATTGAGGAGATCCTTGGCACGGTACAGTGACAAACTCAATGGGCTCTACGTTTAAAGACACCATTTTCAGTTGGAAGTAGAAGCTCAAATACTGATTTGGGCAGCGAGTTTCATTTTTTTCTGCATTTGAAACTATGAAATGCAGTGAACTACTGTTGCATATACGCATCGTGTTGGCCAGGATTCGCGTTGAATATAACTTTCTGCTCATCTGTTCACGAAAATTCGCCTTTCCATCTAATTTTCAGAACCATTTTCAATGTTCTTACCATCCATTTGTGAGGATAATGTAGCAAATTTTATTGTTAACAGCTGAGTAAAGAAAAAAGACTACCTTTGAACTATCTTGTCGTCTGGATATGCCAAGGATATTTAGCAACTTCTTGAATATTATCAACTCAAGATGGTACTAGTAAATGTTGAAAACCAAATATAGCCATTGAAGTATTGATTTAGTCATATGGAGATCTCATTCAAATAAGTGTTTCTTTTGTTTGAAATTTGAATGAAAGAAATGTTCTATTTAGTTTTGTTTTGTACATTTACTGATGCACTATTTCAATTATAAATACAGCTATTTATACGCAGTTAAAAATTATAAAAACTTGGTAGTTGGTATTAATAAAATTTACATGGAGACATTTGATCTCACTTGATTATGTTTTAACGTATAGATTAATATTAATATATAAATACAAATTAAGAGTGATAAATAGTATTAAAAACAAATAAAATATTTGATTAGAATATAAGGGATTATGATCATTTGCGTTGTACATGTTGGATTGTAAGATCTAGGAATATGATAAAAATGATACATGATAGATATGATAGATTGGATAAAAATGTATACCCTAAAAAAACCAAAATTTTGTTAAATAAATAATATTAATATAGTGTTTCATACAACAATTTTCCTAAATAAGCGCCTTTTTAGTCAAGACGTTTTTGCTGATGCTAATATCGAACAAGAAAAAACTAGTCACACGGGGTTGAATGAAATATGGTAAAAGGTTTACTAAATAAGGGAATATTGCAACTAAGTGGGATGGTTTGATAGGAAATGTTGCAACTATTTAAAACGGGTGGAGTATACCGTAGATATAGAAAAGCAATTTAACCTCAAAAATAAAGAACCACAACATTCGCCTCTCCCAATATCTACTTCATACTCTCAATCACCAACTTAACTACAAAGAAAGCAACCTCAAATAAGAAACATTGGCCCTTTGTAGGGCGAAGTACCAAACATGTATACAGTTCGAAAAATTACACATGGCTATTAACCAATCTGTAGAATTGTAGACTACTTCGCAGTCGAGTTGCTGAACCGGGGTAATTCGCAAACTATTGCCTACTTCAAAATGATTTATCTGTTTCTCCATGTTCGACTCCAATACGATCTTACAACCTCACACCGTGTCCTTTTAGTAAAGCTTGCAATAAGTAGGCCGATTTGAGAATTTCTTTAGCTTCTATTAATCACTCAAAATATCAAACTATCCGAATGTCACTCCTTCCTCTTTCAAGGCAATTTCTACCTTGGAGCATCCGGGTTTCCCCTCATTTCTTCAGACGATCATCGAGTATCAGGTTTAATGTCCGTGTGGTCGTGTGGATGAAGTTTGCGTCATGATAGTACAACAATGCGTTTGCCATGTCTCCAAGAAACAATCAAAACAAATTCCCCCAAAAGATCAATCTATGATCAACAAAACTGAAATTTCATATCCAATTTAGACTGATACAAGAAATTCAAAAAACATAAAACATTGAATAAACACAGAATTCAAGCTTAGTTTTAAGAGCTTAGTTATTCACTCTAAAGTCTAAACCTTAAAAGGATAGGTCAAAATCCACCTTCAGCTAATATCAGAAACAAATGTAAAACTAAATTCAGCAGGATGCAAATAGATAGCAACTTATTGCACCTCAGCATTGTCAAAACAAAAAAGAGAAACTTTAAATAAGAAAAATCAAGAAGCTACTAACTCTTGCTTCTTTCCTTTCTTATTACTTGGGCCTTTATCACCAACAAGCATTCGGGACAAAATATCAGCTTGTTTCGTGTTTCCATCTTCATTAAGAGTCTTGATTAGATTCTCGCAACTGCTCTTATTAGTCATGCCTCCTTTCTGTAATATTTTGCACAGTATCGAGTAAGCATTAAGGGTCTTCTCAGCAGTCAAAAGGGCATCCAACACCTTGTCGTAGCTCGAAAAATCCAATGTGAAATCTCTCTCCAAAGCAAAATCTAGAAGTTTGAGCGCGGCTATTGTTTTGCCCTTCTCACTCAGAACTGATAAAAGATAATCAACATCTGGTGCATAACCACTGTGCATCAGTAGGTCAATTCTTCCAAGAGCTTCCTCAACGTGACCTCTCATTAGCAGAGCCTCCAAAATCTTGGCAACTAAGTCCATGTTCTCCTTCACTCCCTTCTCCAACATAAGGTTCATTACACGACTAGCAGTTTGCACCCTTTCGTCTTTCAAAAGACCGTCCATGATGGATCTAAACACTCCCGAGTTAGGCAAGTGGCCATTCTCAATCATACTATCAAGCACCATTTTGGCATCAGCTGGTTCACCTTTCTCCAAGAAACTGTGAATGAGTAACTTGTAAGCATCTGCATCTGTTGGGACCCCTCTCCTAACCATGATGTTTAACATTTCAAAAGCAGCTTCGGGGTTATCTTCTTTTGAGTGACCGCGAATCAAATTATTGAAAGCAACAGGATCCTGGACACCCTTTTTCATCAGCTGTCGGAAAAGGGCTTCTGCTTTCATTGTGCTGCCATTGTTGCAGAGATAATCAATAATTGCATTGTAAGAAGTTGACTCCATATCCAAAGTACTTTGTAGCCTCAATATAATTTCTTTCTCAATAAGCTTATCCAATAACTTCACTGCCCGATCATAGGCCCCGGCCTTACACATGGATTCAATTAAGACCCCATAATGTCCGGCCTCAGTTGGAACCCTGAACCTAATCATTGCTTTAAGCACATCAGCAGCAGCATCCAAGTCACCAGACTTGCACTGGCAGTTCAACAATTTTATGAAGATTGAATTATCCTTCGGAGCAGTGCGTCTCTCCACCATGTCCTCCAATATCATTCGAGCTTCAGACATTTTCATCGCATCACAAAGTCCAGGCAACAGCGTTGTGTAGGTAACAGCATTCGGATTAATTCCAAATCCTTTCATTTCCTGAAACATTTGAAGCGCTTCATCAACTTTACCCATTGAAACATAACCCTTAATCATGGTAGTGTAGCTAATAACAGTAGGAGCTATATTCTTTCCCTTCATCTCCACAAAAAACTTCTCTGCTTCTTCTACTTTCTTCAATCTATAAAACCCATTAATCAAAGTATTATAAGTAACTACATCCGGCATAATCCCCCGATTCTTCATATCCTCGTAAAATCGATTCGCAGTATCAACCTTTTGGCATAGAAGAAAACCCCACAACAAAACATTAAAGGTATGCTTAGTAGGTGCAATACCCTCCTCCAACATCTTATTATAGTACCTCTTAGCCATCATAAACCGCCCACGACGCAATATGGCCTTAAACAAAGCATCATAAGATTTGACGCTCCTTTCCACACCCAACTCCTTCATTTCTTGAAAAATTTTTACACATTCCTGAACAATGCCATTCTTACCATAACTATCAATCAAAACAACAAACATATCCTCATCAAACTGAACACCCTTGTTCGGCATATCCATCAAAATACACCTAGCATGATTAAGCATCGAATTTCTACCTAATATCTCAATAATTTTCAAATGAGTCTCTCTATCATGCTTAAATAAACCAGATCTTTCAATCCATCTAAAGAACTGAAGTGCATGTTCAGATTTCTTAGCAGTATTCAATACATTAAGAACAATAGATTGATCAAATTGAGGAACTAAGTTACGAATTGAATTCTGTAAACGAGTTGTCCAATCCCTATTAGCCATCATTCTACATATAATATCCTCTAATTTTTCTGGGTTTCGATTCTTACCTCTTGAAGACCTCTGTTTCAGCTCTGTAATGGGTTTCGATGATGCACCATCATCGGTTTTAACCGATTCATTGTTTGTTTCTTGGGTTATATCAACGGATAGAAGAATTTCCGGCAATGGTTCATCAGTAGAAGTAACTGAACAGAATTGATTGATGAGATTCAAAGTTGATTTGCTTGAGATCCCGTAAAACCCTAGATAAACCCTAGATTTCAACAAATGTTGCACCTTTGAACGAGAAATGGTTGCCATTAACAGGAACTAGAGAGGATAAATTTGCTGAAATGATACAGTGAAATCAGAGAAATTGGACTCGTTGAATCAGTGATTTAGTAAGTATTGCCAATTTTAGGGTTTATGTTTACGGAGGTTGGAGTTCATGGCGACTCGAAATGAACTAGGGTGCACAATGGTTTGTTTAATGTGTAAAGTGTAAACCACACACTACTCTTACATTGGATGATTAAACTACTCTTTTCCTCTTATTTTTCTTGTTTATCATTTAGGCACCTGATCATAAATTATCAACCCATTATTTTGCACAACTAATATATTAAAAGAATTATATAAAATATTATTAAAATAGAAGTAATTTATAATCATAATAATCTAAATCTAACATTTTTTCTAATAATAAAGATTTTTATTATATGTTTATTTATATTTTTTATTCTCATTATCGAACTTGTGCTATGGCTTATAACTTATGAGGGTAAGTTATAACTAAAAAGAAACGAAAAAAATACTATCTATAATTTAACATATTGGTCTGATTTTATAAGTTAGTTTTCTATTTATTATTTCTTCAAGTTTTTGATAATTTTAAATTAAACCAATCAACAAATAGTCTTTTTATTGGTTTAGTTTTGGATTGTAAGATTAAACCTAACAATGAAATTGTAATTTTTTAACATATTTCTTTATGAAATTATATTAATAATTAATCAATAATAATATTAAAAAAGTGAAAGTCTCTCACTCATTCTTCACAAAATTGAAAATCAAAATTAATTTGTGATGTAATATAATCATTATATTTAATCATCAATTAGTTTTTCAATCAAAATATAATTGTTTCGATAAGAAAAAAATTGAAAATCAAACTAGACCAAATCTTTTTAATTTGGTTAGACTAACTTGGTTGAGGCCTAAAACGTTTTAGCTTAACTTAGTTTAATCAACAGAGTTTACAATTTGATCCAGTTTATATAACAAATCGATCCAAGTTAGACCGTATGCACCCCTAGTCTTTGACTTTTAAGTGTAGTCTTTGCTATGAGAAACATCCAAATTTGTTGGTAAACATTTCCCATAAAAACATGTAAAGAACTAGAAAGCGAAAGAATGCAGCTTACCAAACACCTCCTTAACTAAAAAATTCATGCAAAGAATCAATTTAATGTCCAAATTTACATCCTACCTTATCTATCTATATAAACTGATACAAATATAATCCTCCTTTAACAAATTATAATAATGGCACATTCATGGACTATACTTTCTATATATCTCAGCATTCTCCTTATACTGATCTCCCAATATTTACAGCCTTCCTCAGCACAGGATCAACCAAACCAACCCACAAATCCTGTTGCAGATCCATTAAAGCCCCCAATATGGCCGGGTCCAGTCCCATGGATCTTCCCTACCCCAAAACCGGACCCTAAAAAAGAGCATGAAGGAGAGCATAAGGGTCCTGACTGCAACTGCAACTGTAAATGTGACTGCCCGAAAACCGAGTGTGAGAGTCACAGCAATGCAGGGCCTGTTGTATGTTTGCCTATGAAATGTGAAGGTGGGAAAGGGTGTAATTTTGCAGGTGGGATGAACTCAGAAAATGCTATAAGCTTTGATTTTCCATCTTTTTCTGTAGCAGGTTTTCACTCAAGTGGGGATAGTAAGTCTTCTAAAAGCATGAATGAAGGACATCACTGATGAATGATGATGATGATTATGTAGGCTAAGGAATGAAATAAAGGAAGAAATTTGTGTATTTTGAGGTTGTATTATGTAGGGAAGTATTAGTTTGATTAATTTTGCGTTTATCATGTATGATGGCTCCTACTTAGGCGAGGTTTAAAAGGTATGATGTACGTAATTTTATCCTTGTCAGTAATAATAAAGAGGTTGTTCACTTTTATGTGCAGATGAACAAAAAGAAAAGAATTGAGTAAAAACAAGCTGAGCTATTTGAGGATTGTCAAAAAAAAACCTTTGTTATCACTAATAAAGATTAAATTTGTTGTCACTAACAAGTACTCGATTGTATGATCCTTGGGTGAAGGTAAAAGATAGATGAAAATACGAAAAAGAAAATAGATTAAGGGTAGAATCGAAAAAAAGCAAAAAAAACGGATATAAGCTATTCTTATGAAAGACAATCTCTCTGCGAGACAACCTCAAAACAAGGTTGTCTATAAGCTAATAATTGTATTAGTTGGGCTATTTGATCCATGTATGAAAAGCGTCTCATAAAGAGACCGTCTCACACAAGAATAGCTTTTGCCGTTCAAATAGCTCATAAATCAGTTTCGGTTGCCCCAATCCTAAGTGGGAGGCAGGGGGCGGGACGCGTTGTAGAGACTAATTTTTGATGTATAATAAACTGCAACCAGATAAACTGGTAATTGCAATTCAGATCAAGCCAGAGGCCAAATGACAGGACAAGAACACACTACACAATAACACAAATAGATTGGCAATTGCAAATCAGTTTTGTACAATATCCCAAATGTGCAACATTGCAACCAAACGAAAGAAACATAACTAAACCACGAAAACTAATTCGCAGTACATGAAATTATTCCAACACCAACTCTTCAAGAATTAAGTTTCTTGGCGAGGATTTTGCGCATTACCAAATCCTCAAGAATCGTGTTTCTTGGCAAGATGCTGTACGATTAATCTCCAAGCTTGGCAAAGATTCAGTACGCATAAATACTATATACATTTCGGCTTTTCTGGTTTGAAGCCATCTCCCATCTGTACAATTAGCAATCATCTATGTAATAGGTGCCTTGGCCTACCTATACGCCAACCGCGTGCTATTTTGCTAGAAGGCGGTTTCCACAGGCTGCACTAGCGTGTTTTCCCTCTTCGTAAACAAGGTTTCCTCTCACAAATGTAGCCAAAACTTTACCGGAAAGTCTGCTTCCCATGTAAGCTGATATGCTCTACAATACACGAAATAAAGAAGTTTGAGAAAAGGCAAATGTCGAATTTTTAAGACGTTCGGTAAGTGGACTAAAAATCCAAATTCTTTCGTTCGATTAAAAATGATGGCATAATTCAAAGAACAGCATAGCATAGTTTCGACTTTTTAGAGTGCATTCTCTTCGCCTAATAAAATAAGTTGTAGTGAGGAATATGCAAATTCAATACACGACTACAATAAGTTCGGAGAATTTCAAATGAGTTCTAGTAAGCGAAACTTATGGTGGTAAATGTGCTGCAACTTACTGGATGTTTGGCGTATGAAGGATGATTTTCATCGAGATCGAACTCCGTTTCAGGCTCCCATGCAACTATATCCGCATAATTCCCAACTGCAATCGACCCCTGTACATAAAAAGTGGCTCGGATTTGTAAAAATGATCAAGTTCACGTCTTGTGTCTCATTTCATGCATACATAAAACTTATCACACAAAATCAGGACAATTATAGTACAAATCACTGTCGCATGATTCACTAATCTCCTTGCGAATTGCGAATAAAAAAAAGAGAATTGTGGTCGGTTTTGGGCTACTTTCGGGTCATTTTGAGCGAATTCCGAATTCAGAAAACGAATTAACTGGCGTGTTAGAGCAAGTGCCAATAATCTTAACAATGACGTTAACTTTAAACATTTAATCGAACATGCTTTGTCTTGTACTTTAGAGAGGGTCGATAAAGATGTGTCGAATATGGGTGGTTTAAGGTTTGGAACGGTTGATGAGGGTTGCTTGATCGAAGCAACAAGAAGAGGAACAGGCTGTGTGTGGCTCGACCAGCCGCTCGGTCGAGCTATGAGTGGCTCGACCGGTCGAGCGGGTGTGGCTCGGTCGAGCAACAGGTCGAGCAATGTGTGCAGTACAAGTCAGTAGCTTCTCTGGAAGCTCGCTCGGGTCGAGCGGGAGTGGCTCGGGTCGAGCGGAAGATCAGAAGACTGCATTGGATGCTGTTTTCGTCAGAATGTGAAATGACTATGCAATTGAATGGGTGCATTACTTGCTGGTTTATTGTAATGTTTATTGTGATGTTTAATACTATGTTTATTGTCATAGTTAATTGGATGTTAATTGTGAGTTTATGGTGATTTATGAGGGAATACTAAGGGTGATGAATGCCTTGCCTATAAATAGGATTCATCACCCATAGTAACATACACCAAAAAAACACACATATTGTTGAGAGGGCTATTGCATTGTTAGAAACTTGAGAGTGTTCTTACTTTGCTCTAGTATTTGTGATCTTGAGAGATTGTTCTCAAGATAAGGGAGGTTTATTATACTTGTAATTGTTGAATTCGTTATAATAAACTTTATTTGAGGGGGAGGTATCCAAGATACCTCATAAACACTTGTGTTCATTTTGCATTATATTTTTTCATTTGTTTTTCTTTGTTGAACCTCTTTGAGGCTTGCGCTTTCAATTGGTATCAGAGCGGGAGTGCTTCTTGGGCTATTTGGGGTGCGAAAGTGAGGTTAAAAGAACAAGAAAAAACACAATGACTGACGGGAAGAATTTCTCTATTCAATTGTTTGATGGAAGAATTAATTTTTCCATATGGAAGAGCTCGGTGGAAGATGTTTTGGTGCAACAAGGCATCGATGATGCTCTATTGAAGGAGAAACCAAATCATGTAGAACAAGCAAGATGGGCACTAATGAAAAAGAAGGCGGTGAGCACAATCCGGCTTGCCATTGCACCCGAAATCAAGTATCACTACTTGAAAGAGACCGACCCCGGTGAGTTGTTGGAAAAATTACAAAAGGTGTATGCTTCCAAATCCCTAACAAATAAACTTTGCTTGAGGTGGGAGTTGTATCAACTCATGAAGGATGAAGATACAACAATGCAAGACCACATTAACACATTTAACAAGTTGGTGTGCCAATTGTTAAATGCCGATGAAAAGTTGTCCGATGAAGAACAAGCTCTATTACTTTTGGCTTCACTTCCCAAGGACTATAGGAACATAGTCCAAACATTGCTCATAGGTAGGGATTCTATCACTCTTGATCAAGCATTGGCGGCGTTGAGAGAGAATGATAGGTTCATGGTGAGAAGAGAGGGGGAAGAAAAGAGGGATGTTGGAGAGGGCTTGTTGAGTGAAGGTTCTAATAGGGGAAGAACCAAAGAGAAGAAATTTCAAGGAAGGGGTAAGTCTCAAGGGAGGGGTGACCTTAGTGACAAAGAGTGTTACTATTGTAAGAAAAAGGGGCACATACAAATGATGTGCAAAGAGTTTAAGGAAGACCTTAAGAGAATGAGAAACTTAAGGAATGAGAGTGAGAGTAGCGGGAATGCCGCTCTAGGCTTTGTTGATGATGATGACTATGGTGAGGTTCTTCTAGCTGATGGGGGAGTGGATCATAGTAAGGAATGGGTAATAGACTCCGGTTGCTCATTCCACATTTGTTGTGAGAAAGAAAAATTTACTAAGCTTAGTTATGGGGATTATGGCCTTGTTACTTTACCAAATGATGAAAAGGTGAAAGTAGAGGGTATTGGTGAGGTTTTGATTGAGACACATGGAGGTGTCAAAAGAAGACTTGGTGATGTAAGGTATATATCTAAGTTTGAGAGGAACCTTATTTCATTGGGTAGACTTGAGAGTAAGGGATGCACTTTCAAAGCAAGTAGAGGGGTTTTGAAAGTCATTAGAGGGAGCATGGTGCTCATGAAGGGAGTGAGGAGTCATGGGAACTTGTATGAGTTACAAGTTAATTGTGGTAGCCTAGGCCACAAAGGTGTTGATGATGGTGTGTTTGGGTCAAGGAGAGTTACTTTTGAGGATGATAAGAATATTGGACTTGAGGGGGAGATTGTTAGAGCAAGTGCCAATAATCTTAACAATGACGTTAACTTTAAACATTTAATCGAACATGCTTTGTCTTGTACTTTAGAGAGGGTCGATAAAGATGTGTCGAATATGGGTGGTTTAAGGTTTGGAACGGTTGATGAGGGTTGCTTGATCGAAGCAACAAGAAGAGGAACAGGCTGTGTGTGGCTCGACCAGCCGCTCGGTCGAGCTATGAGTGGCTCGACCGGTCGAGCGGGTGTGGCTCGGTCGAGCAACAGGTCGAGCAATGTGTGCAGTACAAGTCAGTAGCTTCTCTGGAAGCTCGCTCGGGTCGAGCGGGAGTGGCTCGGGTCGAGCGGAAGATCAGAAGACTGCATTGGATGCTGTTTTCGTCAGAATGTGAAATGACTATGCAATTGAATGGGTGCATTACTTGCTGGTTTATTGTAATGTTTATTGTGATGTTTAATACTATGTTTATTGTCATAGTTAATTGGATGTTAATTGTGAGTTTATGGTGATTTATGAGGGAATACTAAGGGTGATGAATGCCTTGCCTATAAATAGGATTCATCACCCATAGTAACATACACCAAAAAAACACACATATTGTTGAGAGGGCTATTGCATTGTTAGAAACTTGAGAGTGTTCTTACTTTGCTCTAGTATTTGTGATCTTGAGAGATTGTTCTCAAGATAAGGGAGGTTTATTATACTTGTAATTGTTGAATTCGTTATAATAAACTTTATTTGAGGGGGAGGTATCCAAGATACCTCATAAACACTTGTGTTCATTTTGCATTATATTTTTTCATTTGTTTTTCTTTGTTGAACCTCTTTGAGGCTTGCGCTTTCAATTGGTATCAGAGCGGGAGTGCTTCTTGGGCTATTTGGGGTGCGAAAGTGAGGTTAAAAGAACAAGAAAAAACACAATGACTGACGGGAAGAATTTCTCTATTCAATTGTTTGATGGAAGAATTAATTTTTCCATATGGAAGAGCTCGGTGGAAGATGTTTTGGTGCAACAAGGCATCGATGATGCTCTATTGAAGGAGAAACCAAATCATGTAGAACAAGCAAGATGGGCACTAATGAAAAAGAAGGCGGTGAGCACAATCCGGCTTGCCATTGCACCCGAAATCAAGTATCACTACTTGAAAGAGACCGACCCCGGTGAGTTGTTGGAAAAATTACAAAAGGTGTATGCTTCCAAATCCCTAACAAATAAACTTTGCTTGAGGTGGGAGTTGTATCAACTCATGAAGGATGAAGATACAACAATGCAAGACCACATTAACACATTTAACAAGTTGGTGTGCCAATTGTTAAATGCCGATGAAAAGTTGTCCGATGAAGAACAAGCTCTATTACTTTTGGCTTCACTTCCCAAGGACTATAGGAACATAGTCCAAACATTGCTCATAGGTAGGGATTCTATCACTCTTGATCAAGCATTGGCGGCGTTGAGAGAGAATGATAGGTTCATGGTGAGAAGAGAGGGGGAAGAAAAGAGGGATGTTGGAGAGGGCTTGTTGAGTGAAGGTTCTAATAGGGGAAGAACCAAAGAGAAGAAATTTCAAGGAAGGGGTAAGTCTCAAGGGAGGGGTGACCTTAGTGACAAAGAGTGTTACTATTGTAAGAAAAAGGGGCACATACAAATGATGTGCAAAGAGTTTAAGGAAGACCTTAAGAGAATGAGAAACTTAAGGAATGAGAGTGAGAGTAGCGGGAATGCCGCTCTAGGCTTTGTTGATGATGATGACTATGGTGAGGTTCTTCTAGCTGATGGGGGAGTGGATCATAGTAAGGAATGGGTAATAGACTCCGGTTGCTCATTCCACATTTGTTGTGAGAAAGAAAAATTTACTAAGCTTAGTTATGGGGATTATGGCCTTGTTACTTTACCAAATGATGAAAAGGTGAAAGTAGAGGGTATTGGTGAGGTTTTGATTGAGACACATGGAGGTGTCAAAAGAAGACTTGGTGATGTAAGGTATATATCTAAGTTTGAGAGGAACCTTATTTCATTGGGTAGACTTGAGAGTAAGGGATGCACTTTCAAAGCAAGTAGAGGGGTTTTGAAAGTCATTAGAGGGAGCATGGTGCTCATGAAGGGAGTGAGGAGTCATGGGAACTTGTATGAGTTACAAGTTAATTGTGGTAGCCTAGGCCACAAAGGTGTTGATGATGGTGTGTTTGGGTCAAGGAGAGTTACTTTTGAGGATGATAAGAATATTGGACTTGAGGGGGAGATTGTTAGAGCAAGTGCCAATAATCTTAACAATGACGTTAACTTTAAACATTTAATCGAACATGCTTTGTCTTGTACTTTAGAGAGGGTCGATAAAGATGTGTCGAATATGGGTGGTTTAAGGTTTGGAACGGTTGATGAGGGTTGCTTGATCGAAGCAACAAGAAGAGGAACAGGCTGTGTGTGGCTCGACCAGCCGCTCGGTCGAGCTATGAGTGGCTCGACCGGTCGAGCGGGTGTGGCTCGGTCGAGCAACAGGTCGAGCAATGTGTGCAGTACAAGTCAGTAGCTTCTCTGGAAGCTCGCTCGGGTCGAGCGGGAGTGGCTCGGGTCGAGCGGAAGATCAGAAGACTGCATTGGATGCTGTTTTCGTCAGAATGTGAAATGACTATGCAATTGAATGGGTGCATTACTTGCTGGTTTATTGTAATGTTTATTGTGATGTTTAATACTATGTTTATTGTCATAGTTAATTGGATGTTAATTGTGAGTTTATGGTGATTTATGAGGGAATACTAAGGGTGATGAATGCCTTGCCTATAAATAGGATTCATCACCCATAGTAACATACACCAAAAAAACACACATATTGTTGAGAGGGCTATTGCATTGTTAGAAACTTGAGAGTGTTCTTACTTTGCTCTAGTATTTGTGATCTTGAGAGATTGTTCTCAAGATAAGGGAGGTTTATTATACTTGTAATTGTTGAATTCGTTATAATAAACTTTATTTGAGGGGGAGGTATCCAAGATACCTCATAAACACTTGTGTTCATTTTGCATTATATTTTTTCATTTGTTTTTCTTTGTTGAACCTCTTTGAGGCTTGCGCTTTCAATTGGTATCAGAGCGGGAGTGCTTCTTGGGCTATTTGGGGTGCGAAAGTGAGGTTAAAAGAACAAGAAAAAACACAATGACTGACGGGAAGAATTTCTCTATTCAATTGTTTGATGGAAGAATTAATTTTTCCATATGGAAGAGCTCGGTGGAAGATGTTTTGGTGCAACAAGGCATCGATGATGCTCTATTGAAGGAGAAACCAAATCATGTAGAACAAGCAAGATGGGCACTAATGAAAAAGAAGGCGGTGAGCACAATCCGGCTTGCCATTGCACCCGAAATCAAGTATCACTACTTGAAAGAGACCGACCCCGGTGAGTTGTTGGAAAAATTACAAAAGGTGTATGCTTCCAAATCCCTAACAAATAAACTTTGCTTGAGGTGGGAGTTGTATCAACTCATGAAGGATGAAGATACAACAATGCAAGACCACATTAACACATTTAACAAGTTGGTGTGCCAATTGTTAAATGCCGATGAAAAGTTGTCCGATGAAGAACAAGCTCTATTACTTTTGGCTTCACTTCCCAAGGACTATAGGAACATAGTCCAAACATTGCTCATAGGTAGGGATTCTATCACTCTTGATCAAGCATTGGCGGCGTTGAGAGAGAATGATAGGTTCATGGTGAGAAGAGAGGGGGAAGAAAAGAGGGATGTTGGAGAGGGCTTGTTGAGTGAAGGTTCTAATAGGGGAAGAACCAAAGAGAAGAAATTTCAAGGAAGGGGTAAGTCTCAAGGGAGGGGTGACCTTAGTGACAAAGAGTGTTACTATTGTAAGAAAAAGGGGCACATACAAATGATGTGCAAAGAGTTTAAGGAAGACCTTAAGAGAATGAGAAACTTAAGGAATGAGAGTGAGAGTAGCGGGAATGCCGCTCTAGGCTTTGTTGATGATGATGACTATGGTGAGGTTCTTCTAGCTGATGGGGGAGTGGATCATAGTAAGGAATGGGTAATAGACTCCGGTTGCTCATTCCACATTTGTTGTGAGAAAGAAAAATTTACTAAGCTTAGTTATGGGGATTATGGCCTTGTTACTTTACCAAATGATGAAAAGGTGAAAGTAGAGGGTATTGGTGAGGTTTTGATTGAGACACATGGAGGTGTCAAAAGAAGACTTGGTGATGTAAGGTATATATCTAAGTTTGAGAGGAACCTTATTTCATTGGGTAGACTTGAGAGTAAGGGATGCACTTTCAAAGCAAGTAGAGGGGTTTTGAAAGTCATTAGAGGGAGCATGGTGCTCATGAAGGGAGTGAGGAGTCATGGGAACTTGTATGAGTTACAAGTTAATTGTGGTAGCCTAGGCCACAAAGGTGTTGATGATGGTGTGTTTGGGTCAAGGAGAGTTACTTTTGAGGATGATAAGAATATTGGACTTGAGGGGGAGATTGTTAGAGCAAGTGCCAATAATCTTAACAATGACGTTAACTTTAAACATTTAATCGAACATGCTTTGTCTTGTACTTTAGAGAGGGTCGATAAAGATGTGTCGAATATGGGTGGTTTAAGGTTTGGAACGGTTGATGAGGGTTGCTTGATCGAAGCAACAAGAAGAGGAACAGGCTGTGTGTGGCTCGACCAGCCGCTCGGTCGAGCTATGAGTGGCTCGACCGGTCGAGCGGGTGTGGCTCGGTCGAGCAACAGGTCGAGCAATGTGTGCAGTACAAGTCAGTAGCTTCTCTGGAAGCTCGCTCGGGTCGAGCGGGAGTGGCTCGGGTCGAGCGGAAGATCAGAAGACTGCATTGGATGCTGTTTTCGTCAGAATGTGAAATGACTATGCAATTGAATGGGTGCATTACTTGCTGGTTTATTGTAATGTTTATTGTGATGTTTAATACTATGTTTATTGTCATAGTTAATTGGATGTTAATTGTGAGTTTATGGTGATTTATGAGGGAATACTAAGGGTGATGAATGCCTTGCCTATAAATAGGATTCATCACCCATAGTAACATACACCAAAAAAACACACATATTGTTGAGAGGGCTATTGCATTGTTAGAAACTTGAGAGTGTTCTTACTTTGCTCTAGTATTTGTGATCTTGAGAGATTGTTCTCAAGATAAGGGAGGTTTATTATACTTGTAATTGTTGAATTCGTTATAATAAACTTTATTTGAGGGGGAGGTATCCAAGATACCTCATAAACACTTGTGTTCATTTTGCATTATATTTTTTCATTTGTTTTTCTTTGTTGAACCTCTTTGAGGCTTGCGCTTTCAATTGGTATCAGAGCGGGAGTGCTTCTTGGGCTATTTGGGGTGCGAAAGTGAGGTTAAAAGAACAAGAAAAAACACAATGACTGACGGGAAGAATTTCTCTATTCAATTGTTTGATGGAAGAATTAATTTTTCCATATGGAAGAGCTCGGTGGAAGATGTTTTGGTGCAACAAGGCATCGATGATGCTCTATTGAAGGAGAAACCAAATCATGTAGAACAAGCAAGATGGGCACTAATGAAAAAGAAGGCGGTGAGCACAATCCGGCTTGCCATTGCACCCGAAATCAAGTATCACTACTTGAAAGAGACCGACCCCGGTGAGTTGTTGGAAAAATTACAAAAGGTGTATGCTTCCAAATCCCTAACAAATAAACTTTGCTTGAGGTGGGAGTTGTATCAACTCATGAAGGATGAAGATACAACAATGCAAGACCACATTAACACATTTAACAAGTTGGTGTGCCAATTGTTAAATGCCGATGAAAAGTTGTCCGATGAAGAACAAGCTCTATTACTTTTGGCTTCACTTCCCAAGGACTATAGGAACATAGTCCAAACATTGCTCATAGGTAGGGATTCTATCACTCTTGATCAAGCATTGGCGGCGTTGAGAGAGAATGATAGGTTCATGGTGAGAAGAGAGGGGGAAGAAAAGAGGGATGTTGGAGAGGGCTTGTTGAGTGAAGGTTCTAATAGGGGAAGAACCAAAGAGAAGAAATTTCAAGGAAGGGGTAAGTCTCAAGGGAGGGGTGACCTTAGTGACAAAGAGTGTTACTATTGTAAGAAAAAGGGGCACATACAAATGATGTGCAAAGAGTTTAAGGAAGACCTTAAGAGAATGAGAAACTTAAGGAATGAGAGTGAGAGTAGCGGGAATGCCGCTCTAGGCTTTGTTGATGATGATGACTATGGTGAGGTTCTTCTAGCTGATGGGGGAGTGGATCATAGTAAGGAATGGGTAATAGACTCCGGTTGCTCATTCCACATTTGTTGTGAGAAAGAAAAATTTACTAAGCTTAGTTATGGGGATTATGGCCTTGTTACTTTACCAAATGATGAAAAGGTGAAAGTAGAGGGTATTGGTGAGGTTTTGATTGAGACACATGGAGGTGTCAAAAGAAGACTTGGTGATGTAAGGTATATATCTAAGTTTGAGAGGAACCTTATTTCATTGGGTAGACTTGAGAGTAAGGGATGCACTTTCAAAGCAAGTAGAGGGGTTTTGAAAGTCATTAGAGGGAGCATGGTGCTCATGAAGGGAGTGAGGAGTCATGGGAACTTGTATGAGTTACAAGTTAATTGTGGTAGCCTAGGCCACAAAGGTGTTGATGATGGTGTGTTTGGGTCAAGGAGAGTTACTTTTGAGGATGATAAGAATATTGGACTTGAGGGGGAGATTGTTAGAGCAAGTGCCAATAATCTTAACAATGACGTTAACTTTAAACATTTAATCGAACATGCTTTGTCTTGTACTTTAGAGAGGGTCGATAAAGATGTGTCGAATATGGGTGGTTTAAGGTTTGGAACGGTTGATGAGGGTTGCTTGATCGAAGCAACAAGAAGAGGAACAGGCTGTGTGTGGCTCGACCAGCCGCTCGGTCGAGCTATGAGTGGCTCGACCGGTCGAGCGGGTGTGGCTCGGTCGAGCAACAGGTCGAGCAATGTGTGCAGTACAAGTCAGTAGCTTCTCTGGAAGCTCGCTCGGGTCGAGCGGGAGTGGCTCGGGTCGAGCGGAAGATCAGAAGACTGCATTGGATGCTGTTTTCGTCAGAATGTGAAATGACTATGCAATTGAATGGGTGCATTACTTGCTGGTTTATTGTAATGTTTATTGTGATGTTTAATACTATGTTTATTGTCATAGTTAATTGGATGTTAATTGTGAGTTTATGGTGATTTATGAGGGAATACTAAGGGTGATGAATGCCTTGCCTATAAATAGGATTCATCACCCATAGTAACATACACCAAAAAAACACACATATTGTTGAGAGGGCTATTGCATTGTTAGAAACTTGAGAGTGTTCTTACTTTGCTCTAGTATTTGTGATCTTGAGAGATTGTTCTCAAGATAAGGGAGGTTTATTATACTTGTAATTGTTGAATTCGTTATAATAAACTTTATTTGAGGGGGAGGTATCCAAGATACCTCATAAACACTTGTGTTCATTTTGCATTATATTTTTTCATTTGTTTTTCTTTGTTGAACCTCTTTGAGGCTTGCGCTTTCAATTGGTATCAGAGCGGGAGTGCTTCTTGGGCTATTTGGGGTGCGAAAGTGAGGTTAAAAGAACAAGAAAAAACACAATGACTGACGGGAAGAATTTCTCTATTCAATTGTTTGATGGAAGAATTAATTTTTCCATATGGAAGAGCTCGGTGGAAGATGTTTTGGTGCAACAAGGCATCGATGATGCTCTATTGAAGGAGAAACCAAATCATGTAGAACAAGCAAGATGGGCACTAATGAAAAAGAAGGCGGTGAGCACAATCCGGCTTGCCATTGCACCCGAAATCAAGTATCACTACTTGAAAGAGACCGACCCCGGTGAGTTGTTGGAAAAATTACAAAAGGTGTATGCTTCCAAATCCCTAACAAATAAACTTTGCTTGAGGTGGGAGTTGTATCAACTCATGAAGGATGAAGATACAACAATGCAAGACCACATTAACACATTTAACAAGTTGGTGTGCCAATTGTTAAATGCCGATGAAAAGTTGTCCGATGAAGAACAAGCTCTATTACTTTTGGCTTCACTTCCCAAGGACTATAGGAACATAGTCCAAACATTGCTCATAGGTAGGGATTCTATCACTCTTGATCAAGCATTGGCGGCGTTGAGAGAGAATGATAGGTTCATGGTGAGAAGAGAGGGGGAAGAAAAGAGGGATGTTGGAGAGGGCTTGTTGAGTGAAGGTTCTAATAGGGGAAGAACCAAAGAGAAGAAATTTCAAGGAAGGGGTAAGTCTCAAGGGAGGGGTGACCTTAGTGACAAAGAGTGTTACTATTGTAAGAAAAAGGGGCACATACAAATGATGTGCAAAGAGTTTAAGGAAGACCTTAAGAGAATGAGAAACTTAAGGAATGAGAGTGAGAGTAGCGGGAATGCCGCTCTAGGCTTTGTTGATGATGATGACTATGGTGAGGTTCTTCTAGCTGATGGGGGAGTGGATCATAGTAAGGAATGGGTAATAGACTCCGGTTGCTCATTCCACATTTGTTGTGAGAAAGAAAAATTTACTAAGCTTAGTTATGGGGATTATGGCCTTGTTACTTTACCAAATGATGAAAAGGTGAAAGTAGAGGGTATTGGTGAGGTTTTGATTGAGACACATGGAGGTGTCAAAAGAAGACTTGGTGATGTAAGGTATATATCTAAGTTTGAGAGGAACCTTATTTCATTGGGTAGACTTGAGAGTAAGGGATGCACTTTCAAAGCAAGTAGAGGGGTTTTGAAAGTCATTAGAGGGAGCATGGTGCTCATGAAGGGAGTGAGGAGTCATGGGAACTTGTATGAGTTACAAGTTAATTGTGGTAGCCTAGGCCACAAAGGTGTTGATGATGGTGTGTTTGGGTCAAGGAGAGTTACTTTTGAGGATGATAAGAATATTGGACTTGAGGGGGAGATTGTTAGAGCAAGTGCCAATAATCTTAACAATGACGTTAACTTTAAACATTTAATCGAACATGCTTTGTCTTGTACTTTAGAGAGGGTCGATAAAGATGTGTCGAATATGGGTGGTTTAAGGTTTGGAACGGTTGATGAGGGTTGCTTGATCGAAGCAACAAGAAGAGGAACAGGCTGTGTGTGGCTCGACCAGCCGCTCGGTCGAGCTATGAGTGGCTCGACCGGTCGAGCGGGTGTGGCTCGGTCGAGCAACAGGTCGAGCAATGTGTGCAGTACAAGTCAGTAGCTTCTCTGGAAGCTCGCTCGGGTCGAGCGGGAGTGGCTCGGGTCGAGCGGAAGATCAGAAGACTGCATTGGATGCTGTTTTCGTCAGAATGTGAAATGACTATGCAATTGAATGGGTGCATTACTTGCTGGTTTATTGTAATGTTTATTGTGATGTTTAATACTATGTTTATTGTCATAGTTAATTGGATGTTAATTGTGAGTTTATGGTGATTTATGAGGGAATACTAAGGGTGATGAATGCCTTGCCTATAAATAGGATTCATCACCCATAGTAACATACACCAAAAAAACACACATATTGTTGAGAGGGCTATTGCATTGTTAGAAACTTGAGAGTGTTCTTACTTTGCTCTAGTATTTGTGATCTTGAGAGATTGTTCTCAAGATAAGGGAGGTTTATTATACTTGTAATTGTTGAATTCGTTATAATAAACTTTATTTGAGGGGGAGGTATCCAAGATACCTCATAAACACTTGTGTTCATTTTGCATTATATTTTTTCATTTGTTTTTCTTTGTTGAACCTCTTTGAGGCTTGCGCTTTCAATTGGTATCAGAGCGGGAGTGCTTCTTGGGCTATTTGGGGTGCGAAAGTGAGGTTAAAAGAACAAGAAAAAACACAATGACTGACGGGAAGAATTTCTCTATTCAATTGTTTGATGGAAGAATTAATTTTTCCATATGGAAGAGCTCGGTGGAAGATGTTTTGGTGCAACAAGGCATCGATGATGCTCTATTGAAGGAGAAACCAAATCATGTAGAACAAGCAAGATGGGCACTAATGAAAAAGAAGGCGGTGAGCACAATCCGGCTTGCCATTGCACCCGAAATCAAGTATCACTACTTGAAAGAGACCGACCCCGGTGAGTTGTTGGAAAAATTACAAAAGGTGTATGCTTCCAAATCCCTAACAAATAAACTTTGCTTGAGGTGGGAGTTGTATCAACTCATGAAGGATGAAGATACAACAATGCAAGACCACATTAACACATTTAACAAGTTGGTGTGCCAATTGTTAAATGCCGATGAAAAGTTGTCCGATGAAGAACAAGCTCTATTACTTTTGGCTTCACTTCCCAAGGACTATAGGAACATAGTCCAAACATTGCTCATAGGTAGGGATTCTATCACTCTTGATCAAGCATTGGCGGCGTTGAGAGAGAATGATAGGTTCATGGTGAGAAGAGAGGGGGAAGAAAAGAGGGATGTTGGAGAGGGCTTGTTGAGTGAAGGTTCTAATAGGGGAAGAACCAAAGAGAAGAAATTTCAAGGAAGGGGTAAGTCTCAAGGGAGGGGTGACCTTAGTGACAAAGAGTGTTACTATTGTAAGAAAAAGGGGCACATACAAATGATGTGCAAAGAGTTTAAGGAAGACCTTAAGAGAATGAGAAACTTAAGGAATGAGAGTGAGAGTAGCGGGAATGCCGCTCTAGGCTTTGTTGATGATGATGACTATGGTGAGGTTCTTCTAGCTGATGGGGGAGTGGATCATAGTAAGGAATGGGTAATAGACTCCGGTTGCTCATTCCACATTTGTTGTGAGAAAGAAAAATTTACTAAGCTTAGTTATGGGGATTATGGCCTTGTTACTTTACCAAATGATGAAAAGGTGAAAGTAGAGGGTATTGGTGAGGTTTTGATTGAGACACATGGAGGTGTCAAAAGAAGACTTGGTGATGTAAGGTATATATCTAAGTTTGAGAGGAACCTTATTTCATTGGGTAGACTTGAGAGTAAGGGATGCACTTTCAAAGCAAGTAGAGGGGTTTTGAAAGTCATTAGAGGGAGCATGGTGCTCATGAAGGGAGTGAGGAGTCATGGGAACTTGTATGAGTTACAAGTTAATTGTGGTAGCCTAGGCCACAAAGGTGTTGATGATGGTGTGTTTGGGTCAAGGAGAGTTACTTTTGAGGATGATAAGAATATTGGACTTGAGGGGGAGATTGTTAGAGCAAGTGCCAATAATCTTAACAATGACGTTAACTTTAAACATTTAATCGAACATGCTTTGTCTTGTACTTTAGAGAGGGTCGATAAAGATGTGTCGAATATGGGTGGTTTAAGGTTTGGAACGGTTGATGAGGGTTGCTTGATCGAAGCAACAAGAAGAGGAACAGGCTGTGTGTGGCTCGACCAGCCGCTCGGTCGAGCTATGAGTGGCTCGACCGGTCGAGCGGGTGTGGCTCGGTCGAGCAACAGGTCGAGCAATGTGTGCAGTACAAGTCAGTAGCTTCTCTGGAAGCTCGCTCGGGTCGAGCGGGAGTGGCTCGGGTCGAGCGGAAGATCAGAAGACTGCATTGGATGCTGTTTTCGTCAGAATGTGAAATGACTATGCAATTGAATGGGTGCATTACTTGCTGGTTTATTGTAATGTTTATTGTGATGTTTAATACTATGTTTATTGTCATAGTTAATTGGATGTTAATTGTGAGTTTATGGTGATTTATGAGGGAATACTAAGGGTGATGAATGCCTTGCCTATAAATAGGATTCATCACCCATAGTAACATACACCAAAAAAACACACATATTGTTGAGAGGGCTATTGCATTGTTAGAAACTTGAGAGTGTTCTTACTTTGCTTTAGTATTTGTGATCTTGAGAGATTGTTCTCAAGATAAGGGAGGTTTATTATACTTGTAATTGTTGAATTCGTTATAATAAACTTTATTTGAGGGGGAGGTATCCAAGATACCTCATAAACACTTGTGTTCATTTTGCATTATATTTTTTCATTTGTTTTTCTTTGTTGAACCTCTTTGAGGCTTGCGCTTTCATGGCGAATTATGTTACACTAATACAAATATCCAAATATTTCTAAACTTTAAACACAACACCTATATTAGATGGAAAATTTGTGAGCTAAGAAACTGCACCTTGAGATGTTGGCCAGCAAGTTCAGCCGGTTTCTTGCTCCACCAAGAAGCAATTTGTTCTAAGGTTACCCCATATTTACGACCAGCAGTCCACGTTGCAGGAAGGACATACTGTACATTTTTACGGAAATTCTTTCAGATGAATGAAATAAATTCAGATACCTAAATTAGAAATACTTTTAACTCGTTTTAGAGTGCGCAAACCTGCAAAGATGATATGCCACCCCATGCTTTCAAAAAGTCTCCTTGTTGTAGAAGTTTAAGCTCTGGGAGTGCCGGTGAATGGTCCGAACTAAGCATATCGATATCTCCATTCTAAATTAACAGTAAAATCACGAAAATCAAAATTATTGATTGAAAGAAACAAAAATTTAATATAGTACACACTATGTTCGGGTAAAAACTAACCCTCAAAGCTTCCCACAATTTTTCTTTGTTTTCACCATCTCGGATAGGAGGAGCACACTTAAACCGTGTGTCTCCATCAGGAATCTCATCGGCAGAAAATGCCAAGTAATGTGGGCAGGTTTCTATGGTTATACTGTCGCCTCTTCCTTTTGCTTTCTGTAAAAATGAATGCTCAAAGTTACGGCAACAAAATTTATGACAGTGTCACATGATACTTCAGAGAGGCGCGAAATTAAAAAGTATATTACGGTTCGTTTTCAGCTATTTTTGTGTCATTTTCAGCGAATCGCAAATTACTGAGCAATTATATTACCAACTCTTCACAAAACATACCTTCAGAAGGTCTAAAGAAGATCGAGCATCAGAAAGATGAACGATATGAAGATGCGCTCCTTCGGCAGGACCACCAGCTTTAGTATTCTCACTGACTGTTAAAAGATTTCTAATCGCTGCTTCCTCCCTAGTAAACCAGGATGGCCATATGAAAAAACACAACAACGCGTAATACATTATACTGAAAAAAACTTTCTGAAACAATAACCGAACAAATTATCCAGGAAACCAAGATAAAATCACATGTGAATTTTCAGGTTTTGCGGACTGAATATGCACTCACATTGAAGGAGGTCTCGTCTTAAGATAAGTTGAATACAACCGAGCATCATTCTCATCGTCCTTGCTCAAGTTGTCTGCATTTTCTTCTTGAACCTCTGCGTGTACAAGTAATGGTCTTCTGAATTTAGCGAGTGTAGACAGTCCTTCCTACAGAACAGATACAAAGTTATTCAAAATCACAGATGATAACGTATTTTAATCCACTATCGAAGATAATCACCTTAATATGAGTAATGTTTGTCATGGGGAAGTCGTTGATTCCTGATGGACACATAAAAGACTGCGGAGATAATTCGTTGGTGAATAAATGCAGCGAATTGTGATCATCAACCTTGCAAATCCGATGCAAAACCGAAAGATCAAAAATAGTGTTGATACCTTCAACCCGAGAGCACCAGCTCTAAGGAGACGTTCTAACGCAGTTGTATTAAGGGCATTTTCAGGCACTAGACCACCCCAGAAACCTATAGGAACGATTCCAAATAAGAACCTTTTTTATAAAGGAAAAACACTTGATTAGCATATATTGATTTAAAACTTACCAACATCAACATGAATTCTGTTTTTCGCCGCATTTATCTGTTTGAAAAGACAGAATACAAAAGTATATAAATTTGCATTGTAAGAAACTATTAGCAGAAAAAACATACCTTAGGTGAAGATTTTGCGAAAGGTTTGTAACTGTAAAGTAAAACAGGAAACTCGTTCTTACCTTGAGCTTAAGAGTTTCCTCAGAAATCGTTGATGGTTCGCTGTTCAAGGGCATGTCTATCAGGGTAGTTATCCCACCTGTCGAAATACCGCTTGGTTAAGTTCAAAATGATCACCAAAATTAGTGCGCTTTGCAGAAGAAAAGGATATGTCCATTCTCGATGGAATCAAAGATTTATAGTTATTTGGTTTCAGAATGGTTTATAGTAAAATGGCTCATTGAATTATTTGCGCTTATTTATGTTTACAATCGGGTCAATCGGAAACTAACTCTTTGTTATTACAATAACGTACATCCACCTTCCAAAACCCCCCAAGAGCAAGGCTTTGGGGTGAAGGTATGTTGTTGTTTGCAAAAGAAACAACAATGCCAAAGCCTTAATCCAAAAATAAGGGGGTTGGCTACATAATTAAATGAATAATTTCCGGTGGTCGTCCACACGATTCTTCCTCTTCTCCTAAAGAAAGGGAGAAAAAATTAACTG
Organism: Amaranthus tricolor; assembly: GCF_026212465.1. Taxonomy (NCBI): domain Eukaryota; kingdom Viridiplantae; phylum Streptophyta; class Magnoliopsida; order Caryophyllales; family Amaranthaceae; genus Amaranthus; species Amaranthus tricolor. The sequence continues at coordinate 31,296,596 of NC_080052.1, read as the reverse complement.
AATGATCTAAAGGGGAAAGAAGAGAGTACCCGCAGCAGCAGCTCTAGTACCAGAAGGAAACCCTTCCCACTCATCTCTTCTGGGATCATCTAGATGTGCATGCCTGCACTCGTGAAAGCAAACCATTGTTCAAAATAAAAGATAAAACATTTTCTAGGGACCAAAAGAGCTCTATCTTTGAAGAAGATTCAACTAAAAAGGAACAAACAATACGATTTGAAGGTGTTTCGAATAGATTAAAGAATCAAAACCTTCAACATCAAACAAAAATGCAGATAAATTATGTGATGTATGTTATATGATTATATGAAGATCGGTTAAAATTTGAGTATAATGATAAGGTAGGCTTGGTTGAGGTCTTACACATCAATAAGGCCTGGCATGACAACGGCCTCCCCAAAATCAACTACGTGACCTCGTCTGATATATCCATGCCAATCTTCTTCTCTAACAATGCTAAAGACTTTGCCATCTTTTATCTCAACTGTTAATATTGTTCACATTGAAGAAATACGATTATTTTGGTAGTTGTGAAAAAAGTTATTATTTGTGATGCGCTTTTTGAGCTTCTTTCTTGAGGGAAGAAGTGTGATCACGTCGAAAAAACATCAAAATTCTATCTGAAATACAAAAATGCTATGAAAGAACAACGTAATACACGTACCAGCACCCGAAAGGACACCATCCTGCGTTACAATCTGCTTGCTAGATATCCAGTAATGGTTGTGAGGTAGAAGGCTGCAGTTACTTTGAGAAGTCTGCAGGATCATGAAAATATTTTCAAGTTAAATGCTATGTGATTAGCTAAATTGGAGCTAATTAAAATCGATGCGCGCGCACAGTCTAGAAGGCTTTGATTACTATCATGTTTATATTAGCGCCAAGCCACCAATAAGTTCATACAAGATCACTATACCCGAATTATTTTCACACAGTACAAACAATTTACACATGTGAAATAAGCCAACAACCAACAACTAATTTTTACCAAACATCTCCTTAACAGCCTGCAGGTAAAAAAGTCAATGCTATCATGTGATCAAACAAGCCAACAATCAACGGCCAGTTAACCAAAGATCCCACATAAAAATAAATCATCAAGAGAAAATGGTAAATCTTTACTAGGGACCTAAGTTATTGTACCCACACAAGAGGAGAGTCTGACTGTGAAACCTAACGAGGTTTCATCCTGAAACCAATCGGTAATAAGAGAAAGTAGCCCATCAAGCCTATATGTTAGTAAACCTCTCTCTCAAATTCTTCGATCTGAGCAGGGGCGGAGCAAAAATTGAAAAATTATATGAAGATTCTGTGCAATTTTTAAAATTATGATATTTTTCTAATAATTTTGTATCTTTAAACACTTAACATTTAATATATAATTTAATGTTGAGGACTCCCATAATTCGGGGCCCTGTGCGGTCGAACATATTGAACATGCTCAAAACCTCCCATGGATCTGGGATCACACATGGGTAATTTTCCAACAATAGTAACATACTTTCTCAATATTCCCTACAATTGACAAAATTTAGTCCCTTTCATAGTTACAACACAGCCAAAGTTAAGTCCCAAGATCCCATTTTCCCATCACATCAACACAAAACATGCTATTACTCCGATGCCAGTGGCTCCCGTCTAAGCAAGGTTTAATCGGAAGAGACGTATGCAAGCTTTATCCTTCTAATAATACTATAAACAAACTACTGAAATTGTTCATGAAACAAGCACAAATTAAGAGCAATTCTGCAGTTATAAAACACTATTCAGCCCATGATTTTAGATCATGAAAAACATGGGTAGGCAGTAAGCTCAACTAACATAATAAAATAAGCTCAAGTAAAACAGAACACTGCAGAAAACTTATTTTCTGTTTAAAAATTAATTATCTTTCTAAATCACCCACCTTTCTGACTCAGATATCACTAAGTTAGAAAGAATCAAAAACTATTTATTTTGTCACACTGCTAATTTGATGTAAGTTAATTAATACCAACTTGATCATTAACAAATACAGAAAATAAGTGAAAGTTAGAACAAGAATATGCCAGAATCATCAAATTCCACTACCTTGAAAAAGTTACAATCAGGTCACTCGGAAAAAATCTATTTAAATCTAGTTGTTTATTATAATGATAAAATTGCGTATATCTAACTTCCCAAACTCCCAAATCTTGCCTATACCAGAGTCACTTTGCATTATGTCTAAGATTTTAAGCTTATAGTATGAGTTAATTATATTACTAATTAAGCTATTTTCTTATCCAATTAACAAAACTTTTCAATTTCTGCAAAATGTACGGAGAATTTAGACTCGAGTCCGTCTAATTCATGTCTCATAGCGTGGATTATTTGATTTAAAACCCGATTAAGTCGAGTATGAGTGTTCATCACACCCAATTCTTTATTCTTATTTATGAATATTGACCAAGTAAATGTTAGATTCCCAATGTTTTTTCTCTTTTTTTTTGAAAAAGTACATTTTTTTTTTGTGGTATCAATACTATTATACATATGTTTTCTGACTTTCCAACATATATTTGCAATTACAGCATGCAGTGTGTTTCTGTAAAACCAAAAAAGAACATAACCCATATTAAGATCCGAATAATCTCCATGAATAATCGGGTTGCAGCTATCAATTAATTTGCTTAGTTTTTACAATTTTATCATAGAATTTTCACAACAAATACAAATTTGCATGAATTTATCATCTTTTAAAACATAAACCAATACTCAAAATACTAAATACACACTAAAAAAAATACAATATTAATAAAAAGTTTAAAGGCTTGATAATCTAGATTAAAAAACCCACTAATGAATCACAAATGAGGATTAAAAATGGGAAGAAAAGCAGACCTTAAGAGAAACCTTAAGGAAGAAGAAGAAAATAGAAGCAATAACAGGAAGAATAGAAAAGAATCTCCTTTTCTGCAACTCCATTCTTTCTCTCACTCCTTTCTCTCACTCCTTTCTCTCTCTAGATCTATCTATGGAATTGATGAGAGAAAATTGTGAAATTAAGGTCGACGACATAGTATTATTAGTACAACTATTATAAATATACACTTCTATGTAGGAGTAGGAGTTGGACGGTTATTTTTACTTAAGACTCTTCTTAATTCTTATTATTGTTTTCATCCAATTTATCTGCAACATTGGAAATACTTACACTATTTGGTTATGTTTCTTAATTTATAATTAATTTTTAATATATAAGTTAAAACATAGTCAAATGGGATCTTGTTTGATTCGTCTAGATGTAAACATTATTAATATTAAATTTTTATAATTTTCAATTATATATAATTAGAAATATAAAAAATTAATTTAGTTTATTGGACCGCGTGAAAAAGCAAACGTAGCTAGTATTTTGAGACGGAGGAAGTAGTATGTTTTTAACTATATTCTATATTTATCAACTTAATAAAGGAAGGATTAGTAAAAAAAAGTTACTATTATAAGAGAATATTTTTCGGTATTTTGAACGCAAAATTAGAACTAGGCAAACTAGCCAAACATTTTCTAAAAATTAGGCAACAAGGAACAACAATTCCTAAATTATACTCCTTTATATCTAAGATTTTGTTACATTTTACTTATTATATTGTAAAATAATCATTAACATCTTTAAATATATGAAGGACTAATAAAAACTATAAAAAGAAATTAATATTAATAAAATACATGTTAAAAAACAATTGTTGTAAAATGGTAAAAATAGAGGAAATTCTTTTTTTGAAATATTTAGATTCGATTGTGATATGTTATGATGAAATGTCACAGGGTCCCACATGAAGTAACCCACTAGACTTGAGTAGATGGAGGGAAACACAAGGTCAAGTAGGGTGGGAGATGGGACCCACAAGAATCCCATGGAATAAAAAACTGCTAAAGTGGGGGAAAGAGGAAAGGAATCAAAAGACTGTGTGGGAAAAGAGGCCAATAACCAATGAGAGACGTTAGCAAGTTGGGATCTCTTTTTACCAAATTTGTTTCTTTCCTTGTTTATAGTTATATTTTAATAATGGGGTCATGGGATCCCAAATGAATCTTTGTACTTATTCTTTTTATTTTTTATTCTTTATTGATGGCTCTAGGACCAGAATATGGGAGTCTGGACCTGCCTAACCTTCTACAGACTGTATTCTATGCTTCATCTTTCTGTCATTCACACTTGCTTGCATGCCTGGATGCTCGATCTACTGCATAATGTAAAATAATACCCCAATCCTTAAACATCATTACCCTTTTCATTTTATCGTTATCTCCTCAAATTAAATTACGAATTTACCTCTGAACTTTAAAAAATTACAACTTACTTAAAATTTCTTATTTATACTGATAATAATAATGATAATAATAATAATATTCAAAAAAATAAATTAAATATAATAATTAAAACAAAAATAAAAATTTAATAATAATAATAATAATAACAATAATAATAATATAAATAAAATTAATAATAATTTTAAAAAAAACGAAATATATATATATATATATATATCGAGTCGCACAAAATCCGCTAGCCAACCGCTGTTCAGTCGCACAAAATTCGCGACTCGACCGCGGTTCAGTCGCACATTTTGTGCGACTGAACCGTGGTCGAGTCGCGGATTTCGTGCGACTGAACCGCGGTTGGCTCGCGGATTTCATGCGACTGGTTTTTTTCTCGTATTTTTTTAAATTATTATTAATTTTATTTATATTATTATTGTTATTATTATTATTATTATTATTATTATTATTATTATTATTATTATTATTATTGTGATTATTATTATTATTAAATTTTTATTTTTGTTTTAATTATTATATTTAATTTATTTTTTAAAATATTATTATTATTATTATTATTATTATTATTATTATTATTAACTTTTTTATATTCTTCTTTAAATTTAATGTTTTTAAAGTGATAATAGTGTTATTAAGTGCAATTTACATTTGTTAAACAAGTTTAAGTCCAGGGGCAAATTCGTAATTTCATCAGAGAGGTGGCGATAAAATGAAAAGGGTGACAATGTATAATAACTCCCAATAATACTGTCGTTCTATTAACCTGCTATTAAGTAGCTCCTATAATCTTATTTACGATCAGATTTGATAAGGTCAGATGCAACTTTACTTAATTATAAACTACACGTGATTTAATAAGTCATTTTATTTTAGTTCATTATTATTTGAAACGTAAAGCACTATAAATCTTTAGTTTTATCAAATAATGGACATTATATAATACGGAAGAATTTTGTGTCTCACAGTAAAACTGTCTCAACTATACCGATGTCCTAAATTGCCTTGGCACACCAAAACTATTATGAAAGAGTTTTTAAAATTTTATGATCTCATAGAAAGACCATTTCAACTAAATTAACATGTATTTATGTATTTTTACACTTTTATTCGGTGATAAAAAATAGAAGAGGTGGGAGGGGCACCGCCAACAAATTTTATTTCCTAATACGAGGCATACAATGACATTTTCAAAAGTCAAGTAATACTCCAGTTGCTAGAAATTAAGCCTCATTATTTTTAAACACAAAGACTAAGGAATTGGTATATATAGTGGATTTATAAATTGTTGAGTATTTAAAAATAGGGGAAAAAATTATGAAAAATAAAAGTCGTGTGTTATATTTAAGAATAAAAATAACACAAATTTATATTGACGAATTAAAATAAAAATTAGGGCAAATTATAAGTACATAGGTGATGGGACTAAGGAGTACTAGTTAACTTAGTAATAAAATAACTTTTTATAATTGAGAGATCAAAGATTCAAGTGTTTACATATCTTGTTTTTCTAACACAAATTAAAAATTCAAACTTTTATCCTTAAATATTCATCTATCAATACAGCATGTATTTTCTCTTATTTTTTAAACTATTTTATTTTTTAGGATAAACTGAAAAAAAAAGAATACGTCCTGAAGAGTATTAAATATATGTTATTTTTTAAAAAAGTGATATTTATAGCTCTTCAACTAAGACTAAACCTAATTGCCAAATATAGTCATTTTACTCTTTATTATAAGAGCATGGAGGTGCTATCACTATTATTTGTTTTTAAAATTGTATGTCCTTTTATTCATTTGAATTTGCACTCTAACATGCGATAGCTCTAAACTGAAAATAATTTTTAAAATTTAAATCGTACCAGATCAAATTTATTTTAATATTAAAGTCAAATTAGTCAGCTTAAAATACAAGTTGGAATACTTAACTACAAACCCTACTTAAATCTATGATTAAATAAATAAAGTTAAAGTAATCTATAGAATTGGCAAAAGAATCAAATAAGTAGCTAAAAGTCAAAAAAGTCCATGTATGCATGCTTGCCTAGTGGCCATTACAAGTCCACTCTGCCACACCAGACCACCAGCCAGCTGCTTGGACCCATTACTTAGTCAGCAACTTAATTGTTTCTATTTAAATAATCAATTATGATAAAATATCCCATTAAACATCTAGTCATCAACTTAATTCTTCTTATACTTGCTTTATTTCCTTGTACCTGCTATATTTCACTTTTTACGTAAATTAATGTGTTATTTTAATCATTTATATATTAAATTATACATAGTACACATTTAAAAATTATAAAAAATTAATATCATAAAAGTATGCGATTAGATGATTTAAATAAAATCCCGATTTACTATATTTTTTAGAATACATTAGCCGTAATATGTAAAATAAATTTAAATAAAGAACAGTGTCAATGCCGCAATATAGCTTATATTTTAGAACGGAGAACGTATGGGTGTACTATCCATTCGATAATTATCAAAAGTTCAATATTGTAATTAGTTAAACACTTACTTCATGACATATGCATAAGTACTCTACTTGATAAGTGTACTCCCTCTATCCTTAAAATTTTGACATTATTTTTATTGTCTTTTCATTCAACTTTTCAACATTTTCTTTTATTGAAGAGTCTTCGTCACTTTCACTAATTATCCTCTACACATTAATTATGTTTTTTAATATCATTTGCACAGCATATTTATATGTCTAATATCTACTAATCAAAAAAATTTTGTACAGTATTTTATATTTTAAGTTTATAGAAACGAAGAAAATAATACCTTTTGGCCTTTTTATTTATATCTATTACTGTAGTTGTATTTTTAACAATAATTTTTTTATGCGATAAATAAAGAAAAAGGAAAGAAAAGATTAAATAAGTATTAATGAGTTAAATTGTGAAGATCCATCGGACATAAGGTATAATAAATTAAGATGCTAAATAAGAATATATTCTTACGTTGACAAATTTAATAGAGATAGAAAACAGGAATAAACAAAATAAAGAGTATTTTTTATTTATATATCTTGTCTTATATTAATAATATAGGTCTATATTAGTATTTTATTTGAATAAAAATTCAATTAAATCATGTGCACTTTTTATTTATGTAAAATTGCTTATGATGTTTGCTATCAAGGGTCAATCGAGCAACGCCTTTTTGATAATTTTATAATTAATAAGGGTAAAGTTGCGTATAACTAGCCCTTCTTAATCCCACCCTAGTCATGTTTGTTCACTTGATTTTTTCTAATTTCATTGATTTTTATGGATTGAAAATGATTTTTAGTTATAAAATATAACTGACTTTAAAACCAATTTTTTTGGATCAAACTGATTTGGTACTAATTATAAATGATTCTTATTTATTGTAATTGATTTTTGCTAATCTAAACTGCTTTTTACTGATTATAATTTATTTCAATGAATATTTTTTTAAGTGAATTAAACAAAAATTTAATGGTATTGAGGGTAATGGAATGAATTCAATTTTAGTGAAACTTAATAATTATTAAAAAAAAAAAGAAAATATGGTTGTTAGCGTTATTTATCTTGTATCAATTAGCAATTAGCCAATTACTCCTAGTATGAATCTTCACTAGTTCACTACTCTAATATCTTGGCACAAATATATATATACATCCTTATAACTCATAATTCAAATGAATGCACTAAATGAAGTGGATGTATATATTGTACCCTAGAAGAATCCTAATTTTCGATTAAGAAAAAAATATTGAAATGCAAAAGGCTTTAGAAAAAAACGGTTTTCATATGATATTTTTAGTTTTAAGTCTTTTAATTGTTTCAATATAGTGATGTAATTGTGTCACTAAAATTTATAATTGGAGGTCCAATTTTTTTGTAAAACATGTTTGAATCTCCGAGTAATATATATATATATATATATATATATATATATATATATATATATATATATATAATCAAATTCACACAATAACATCGATTCGATAATAAGTATTCATATACAATGCAACATTATCATAAAGAAGTGTGATATATTAACGTGTCTATTTTTATTAAACAATCTTATTTACATAATTTTCATTCTTTAACTAATACTATCAACTTCAACATAGTAGACAATTATTTATCTCACAATAGTTAAATTAAAATAATCTCAAAAAAATAGTTAAATTAAAATAACAATTTTGAGTATAAATTTTCTTACTGTTGTATTTGTAAATATGATTTGATTTTTGAATATGAAATCACGTTAGTATGACTTTAAAACTCTATTAATAAGAAACACAATAAAGTTAAAAGAAGAAAAATGTACAAACCTTTAGAGAAATCTTAAGGATGAAGAACAGGATGGAAACTAAGATAGGTAGAATAGAAAAGAACCTCCATTTTTGCAACTCCATTAACTATCTCTCACTTATTTTCTCTCTCTAAAAAATTCTATGAACTTGAGAAGAAATATCAATAATAAATAATAAAACTACAAATTAGGAAGAAGATTATTTATTATAGAAAGAGTCCTCTTATCTTGCACACTCTAATCTAGACACCCCACTTGAGTATAATTATTTTATTTCTATTGAAATAAATTGCACAAAAAAATGCTACTATATCCGTTCTTAAAAGATTGTGACCAATAATTAACAAAAATACTTAAAAAAAAAATTAGTAGATATCATAAAGTATGTAGATTTAAATTAAAAAGGGTTGATCAAACTACTCAAAATAAAAAGGATATAAAGTTTGAAGGACTAAAAAGCACAATAATATTTAGACTAAATAAAATACAAATTATTATATTAAATAGTTCGACGCCTCTTATATATTTTAAATTATTCATCTCACACATATTATATGAGGGTGTTTATTCATTTTTTAAAGTTCTCTGTTTGAGAGATTTTTGTTTACAAGTGTAGCTCCTGGTAAAATAATGGACAATATGCATACCGGAATCCTTGGAATATAATAATCAAATTAGGCAAGGAATCAACGGTTTCCTTGAAAGAGGGGACCAATTAGAGACGTCTGAAAGTAGGATCTAATAATACCATTTTTGTTGCTTTTACTTTTTATTAGTAGTATCTTTTTTAATGATGGGTTTGCCAAAGATTCTTTCTTTGTTCTTTCTTTTTGGGCCTCACGGCTCACCTAATTCGAGTGGATTCTAGACATGCTTAATTGTTCATACTTTCATAGTGGATCATACTCTACTAGTCTTTATTTTGCGATATTTATGAAAATTTGAAATCTTTAAGTTAAAAAATAAAAAAATAAATTAAATAATTTAACTTTCAAATTTATTTCATAAAATTCTCAAATTTAAATTTTGGAGTTGTTCACAGTTAATGGTCAAAAAAGACAAAAATAGTTGTTCGTAGTTACTAACTGCGAACAACTATTTGACCTGTTTTTGTGGAGCATGTTATTCGCAGTTACAAAATAGGTCAAATAGCTGTTTGTTAACTGCGAACAACTATTTTAGTCTTTTTTGACTTGTTCGCAGTTACTAACTGCAAACAGCCCCAAACCTTAGGTTTAGGAATTTCACGTTTACATTTGGAATAAGTTTGAAAGTTGGATTATTTGATTCTGATTTTTTGACTTAAAGATTTCAAATTTTCAATATTTATTGCCAAAAGAATTTGTTGAAGACCTCTTAATTTTATTCAAATTGAAATAAATTTAAATTTATTGGGTCGTAATTCAAAATTAAAATTGTGATTTAAAAATAATTTTATCCCATAGTTAGAAAAAAGTATAATCGATCTAATTCATTTCTGTCTATTTAATTATTTGTTTTGACTTGTGTTTTATCATTTTCAAATTTTGAATTCACTATATTTTTGCTATTTTTTAAAGTTTTTAATCTACAATGAGTAAAAAAATAGTTGAGAATATACGATAAACATATGAAAATTATTTTTTTAAAATTCTTTCTCTAAAAAAATGGTTGAAGATAAATTTGTATTTAAAGATTTATTACAGTAGTCAATTTTAGTTTACTATTTAAACTGATTTATAACTTATTAAGGAACGCGCCAAGGGCCTTCATTAGCAAGATGTTTCAAAAAATACAAGAAGCACAAAAGAACAAATTAAGTTTTACTAGCAATTAGCTAATTACCCCAACACTTCCATGTAAACCATTAATCAAATCAATTATACAAGCTCATTAATTAAAATTACACTGGGAATGTTTTAAAATGGTTGTGTTGGTTGGCTTAATTGGCTCGTTTGATCAACTGATAACATTGATATTTTTGTTAAATGTTAAGCCAATTTTAAAAAGAATGCAGCGAGTCATCGCCTTTTTAGCAGTAGCCCCTCACTTAGTTTCTACCTATTTTCTAAGCCTTTTTCACGAGCGGCTAGTCGTTGCTTTAGCCGTAAGGCCTTGCCTACGGCTCGTGGCTTACTTGGGGGCTTCCTTATTCGTGCTATAAGATAAGCTAAAAGACAAAGCCCACGTCTTCAACACTTGTACTGTTGGAGTTTATAAAATAGATAAGTAAAGTCATCAAAAAAAAGCATATATTAAGTTATATTTCAATTTATTTTCAAATGTAAGCGCCTCTAGCCCAGAGCTCATGTTCGGTTCTGTTCGCAATTAGTTACTGCGAATAGAGGCAAACTGGTCAAAAAAATCAACTAAGTTGTTCGCAGTTAGTAATTGCGAACGGGATATTTAGTCAAAAAAAAGCCAACAACTCTGTTCGTAGTTAGTAAGTGCAAACAACTCCTTTGGCTTTTTTTTGAATCAAACTCTTTGTTCGCAGTTAATAAGTGCGACAGAACCCACACACCTCAGATTTGAGAATTAAGCGTTTATATTTGAAAATAAGTTAAAACATAGCTTAATGTATACTTTTTTTTTTTGATAATTTTACTTATCTATTTCAAATTTTCTGTACCACTCTCTTCTCACCAACCCACAATGAGCCAATATCTCCAATTTCTAGATGGGCCATAACCCAATGGCCATACTTATAATCAGCAATGCTAGTAGTCTTTTTTATTTTCTTATTAGAGGTAGGTGGGTGAGTTGGGTGGGGCCAATAAAGAAAATAATTATGCAATAAATGATAATATTATTAGGGTCTACAATTGAAAATTGAGTTATTTGTCAATTGATTGTTAAGAGTTTAGTTAAATTATTTGAATAGCTGGTAGTATTAATTTTTTTTATTAAAGTCTAATTGTTAATGGAGATAAAAATTGATTATTGGTTAATTGAGTGTTTATTAGAGAAAAAATAAACTAACAAATAAAAAAATTGATAAATTCATTTGTCCTTTAATTTTTCTATATCGCAGAAACCAATATGAGTGTTTTTTACCTAATATTTTTTGATTGTTTAATCGACTACCAACTAAAAAAATCTAACCCATTTTGTATGCAACTTTCTCACGGTGAGACAACCTTAAAACAAAAAGCCTATAAAAAATTTCAATTATTAAACTATTTAACTCAAGTATGAGACATGTCTCACTGTAAGATGATTGTGAAAAAAAAAAATCAAAATCTAAATAAAAAGTCAAAATAAAGTATTAGTGGGTTGGGTATGAAATATGTATGTTGGTAGCCCAGCCCAAGGCCCATCTTATCTCATTGGAGAAAAAAATCAATGGACAAAAAACTGACAAGAATACCTCTTGATTCCCCGAGAGGTTCAGACCAATCTGGCAATCTCCATCTTAATTCCCCTCCTTTTTGTCTTCCTCAAATGTCTCTTTTCCTCTCCATCTCTGCTTTACTTTAGGCCAGGTTAGGTTTAGTTTCTTAAGTAGGATTAATTTCAGAGTGGAAATCATTAATTTTGAAAGTTTTTTATTATTATTGAAGGGATTTTTTGAGGAAAAAACCAAAGAAACATTAAATAAAAAAAATGAAAGAGATAGGGGACATAATTCCTCAGCAATGGGCATCTCCTTGTGGCACCCAATGCACCCATAAATTTGCTGCTCTTACCCAGATTCCCTGTATATTCTTTTTCCTTCTTTTCAATTTTTCTATGGAATTTCATTTTTTTCAAGTTTTTCTGTTCTTGTTTATTCCTTCCTTAATATTTATTTGCAGTTTTTTTCAGTTTTTTTGTTGGGTTGATTTAAAGGTTGAGTCTTTAGCCCTGTTCAATTTATTAATTTTTGTGTGTAATTGATGAATTTTTTATTCATTTTGTTTTATAAAGGTGATTTTTTAATTATAATTGACAGGCTATAATTCATCTGTGTTATCAATTGTTCGATGGGAATATTAATAAATGCTTTGACTTTTTTGATTTTTATGCAAATTTGAGAGTAAATGATCTTGAATGATTAATGTATAATGTAAGGAAGGTGAGAAAGGACATATTAGTACCCGGGATTGAACAAACCTTTTTTAGAAAAATATTTGAAAATGAAGAATAAAAATGAAAATGAATATCTAAATTAGGGTGCAAGTTGATGCACATTGTCTTTATGATTTCCCTTGAGCATGTTGATGCAAGTACCATAACTAGTACAATTTTAGACTTTAAGGATGTTGTACTTCTACCATAGGCTTGGGTTTGAGTCCTACACTTTCATGAAACCAAGACAAGAAAAAAAAACAAATTATGAGTTTTGTCCTTTATTTTTTCGGAAATTATTCAAACTTCTTGTTTATGTGAAGTTGGAGATCATGATTGGGTCGATTAGAAACAATCTCTTTTGTTATAACTAACAAGAGTAATGTTGCGTATATTCGACTCTCGCTAACCCTACTTATGTGGGAGCCACTTAATATCATTGGGGTTATGGGATGTTGAATGTTGGTTCAGTGGTTAGTGATGTAATCAAGACTAGTTTTTATTTTAGAAATCAAGTCTTTGCTCTAATTACTTGCCTTTGTATGGATTGGTGTTGCTATCACTCCTATTTTTATATAATGGTTGTCCTACAAACTAATCTTCCACCTCCTTGAATAATAGATATGTGAAACCTTATGTGTCTAGTTATAGGGTTTAGTGCATTTTCATATTGTCTTGTTTGAGTTGCTATCATCCTTGTGTTGACATTTGTGTGCATTGCAATCGGAAAATATCATCCAAGTTATATATGAAGGCATTGCTATTCATGATGAGTTGTGATTTTATTTGTTCGACAAGTTAGATGGTTACTACTGGTAATTTACGATGCTTTATGTATTCTATAGGGAGAGTCTTTTGCAAAAAGGGATGCGGTGCTGATGGGGACACTTGGGATGAATGTAAGTATTTCTCTTCCTTTATCTTGGACGGTCTTTCATGTGTTTGAGACAATTGAATCATATTGAGTCTACGACATGTCTTTTACTGTAATATGCAATTGTGTATAGATATGTCGATTGTCAATGTAAGTTAACATACCAGTATTTTCCTTTTGCATTTTAGTCTTTGTGCCTAAAGCAAATGGGGTTGTTTGACTGGGACGGAGGAGTATTTTGTATATTGTGTATAAGTTAAATAGTGTCACTTTAAGACTTCTTTTCTTAATCGTATGTGTCCCCGTTTATTTTTGAGCAAAACGAGCATCTATTTGTTGGTTAGTTGTTGAAAAATGTGGAAAACAAATAAATTTTCTCACATATGCTACGATGGCACTACTCTTATAAAGGAAAGGAGGTTGGCAATTGCCGTTCCTAATAATTTTTAGGCCCTAGGCAGAAAATAGAAAAAGAGCGCTTATGTGAGTAAAGTTTAAGTTCGTTTTTCTATGTAGTTCGGTGGTCATGCGCTTAATTAAAAAACTCAATTTGGGCCCCTTCATGAGCTGGGCTCTAGGCGGTTGCACCTCAAAATTACCCTTAGGAACGGCCCTAAATAATGCTCATCTGTATGGAAATTTAGTCCTTTTTTCCAATCAAATTGAACTCTCGAACTCACCTGTTCCTTTTTTGGAATTTGCTGGGTTTTAGCATCTGGACAACAACCTTCATATGACTGCAAAAGCTTTCTTATTGAACACAAGTGCACAACTGGCCAAGTCTTTTCAAGTCCATGAATTGAAGTCCCTTAATAAGGACATTTCAGTTTTAATGTTCTGTGTTCCTTGTCTTAACTCGGGCTCCTAAACAACTTTCCGCAATTTTTGGCACATGAATTTTTTAACAAAATTAGACTTGGCCCAATTGTCTTCCTTTTCTTTGCTGTAGAATGTATCCGAGCTCAGCAATATATCCTTTTTTTTTTTAATAAAGAAAAGTTGTATTTTCCCTTTAAAAGAGGAACTGAAAGCTGCACACATAACTGATCTATTTTCAATCTTAATGTGTGGCATCCAGGTGTGAGTGAATGTGACCAGATATGCTATAAGGATCCCGTATTTAAGGATCAGCAATGGAGTGCTTATATTGATCGTTCTCCTGGAGACGCGAGTTACTCTGAGGTTTCCATTCTTACTAAGTGCTACTTTAATCCCGCACTTGTAGTTCCTTTATTATTATTCCATACATTAATTTATTGTTTGTGTTAATTGATACTGGACAAGAACAATGTCAAAGTCGTAATCCCAACATACGGGGCTGGTTACATAAATAAATATTTGATGTGTGAATTTTATTTAACCGCAAGCGCACGATGTACGTGTAGCTAAACGGGTCGAACTCAGGGAAGCGAGTTAACTAATTTGTTCGATTTATGACTATGAGACACGGATCAACAAGCAGTTGGGTTGAGAAACTAATACTACAATGCAAATAAAACTAATAATTAAAGCTAAGACAATGACTAATACGAAGATAATAATAATATGACAAATCTAGGGCGTTGGGAATCACCTTATTCTAAAATGGGAGTCAATTACTCTCATAGTTGTATGAATTTGAGTCATTGGCATAGTTAAACGTGATCTAATTAACCTCAAGTTTCCGCTCTATTGATCAATATCGGTTTAAGACCTTAGTAGTGTTATCCTCAAACTTCCGTTTTATTGGCTAAACTAATAGGAATTTAACTTAAATATATTTCAATCCTAAATTAATCTTAATCTCAAACTTCTGTTTTATTGAAAAAGTTAATAAAGATATCTAAACTAAGATTCATTAAGAATAGGTTTAATCATAAATCCAAATTTCACACAATTAATCAATAAAATATCATCACATGCTTTGAATTAGGGTTTTTACCCTAACCCTAAAGAGGAAAACCACTCACTAGACAAGGTAATGAAAATGCAATTTATGATGAATGATGACTTAATTGAAACACTAAACATGAAAATGATGAATGATTTCCATGCACGAAGATAAATAACAAAGCAATAAACAAAGAAAACTTACTAATCGAGAAGAACGTAAATGTAAATTGCAAGAAAATTTAACGTAACAATGGAGTTTAATAACAAAGAGCTCTCGATGGAGAAGAACAAAAAGAAAAATTCTGAAAAAAATAAAAAATTAAAACTAACTTAATGATAAAAAATAACTACCATTATTTATAGTGGTTCCAAAAAGTAACCGTCAAAACACACGTAAAAGGCACCTGACGTGCTGGCGACGACTCGTGACATCAGGGGCGACGACTCGTCGCTTTTGTTCTGCCTAGGGTATGTGAGTTCAGTGAATGTGGGACGAGTCGTGGCAAGTTGGAGACGACTCGTCGCTTAGATCAGTAAGTATGCGACGAGTCGTGGCATATGTGGGACGACTCGTTGCTTTGGCTCTAGAATGCTCTGATGACTTCAGTGGATATGCGATGAGTCGTGGCTGAATAGGGACGACTCGTCGCTTTTGTTCTGGACTCCATTTGCTCTGCAACGAGTCGTGGCTTTTTAATGCTCCTTAGCTACGACTCGTTTCTTTCCCTTGGGGCTTGTTTGGCTCGATCTCTTCACTTTTAAGGGTTTTAGGTTATTTCTCCAAACCTTCACCTCTTATCAACCCCGAAACCTAATAAAACTCCGATTTTTGCCTCAAATTATATAAAATACAATATTAAACATATGAGACAAAAATATCAAATAACACTAACAACACTACCTAAAACCCACTAAAACATCGCATAAGGAATGTGGAAATAACACAAATAAGTGCAAATAATTGCACTTGTCAATATTATATGTAAATACACAATGCTCAATGAATTATTTGCGCTCACAGTGCGAAAACAAGGTGGCATCGCATCACATTGGCCGCATTATAAAGGTTATCCGGAAAAACGAACCAATATCTTTCGCGTTGTAAATGCGTCAAAAACTGTTTTGGGCCCTACTAAAGGATATCTCATGCTTTTGACCAATATTTAGCGTTACAATAACTGCATAACTCCTGACCGCATCACCATTCCATGACCGCGATAGCGACCGTTACCACATTTCTGCTCTATTGTTGCGCTTCTTATTTATGTGAAGGTGTAGATGCTATTTGCAATTATGGGTCAATGGGGAATAATTTCTTTACATAGATTGTGTACATCCGATCACTCAAAACCCCATCGAGCTAGAGCTACTAGGCATAAGGGTTGTTGGCATGTTGTTGTTCACACACTGCTCATCTGATTCAAAGGTATCAACCTTTACATAGATGATGATGATCTACCGTAATCCAATTCTCCCCATATCATAGCTTTAATGAACAAGGGTATGATTATGATGATTTTTTCCTCTTTTGTTACTATCTTTTTTATGACCTTCGAAGTTCTTGCTATTTCAACTTAGCGTTAATTCGTTCTTTTTAAGCCTAAAGCGTCTCATATACATTCTTTATGCACTTGTCTACAGGAATGTTTCCATGCTTGTGTTGCTGGTTGTGGTTACAAGGTGGGTCTGCATCCCTGATCTAATAATATGTATACAAGCTTTCAGAAGTGCCGGTTCTTTCCATAGCACATTCGTTCATGAAGTTGAACCACATGTTTTGATGTACATAACCCGATCCTAACATAAAATTCTGAATTCTGATTGTTTTCTTTCGTTTATATGTGGTACAGTTTGACATGCCTTCTAAGCAGGTCGAAGAATGCCACCCAGTAAATCGGCCATCTAAACCTCCGCCTACACCAAAACCATCCAAAAAAGCCGTTACACCCCAACCACCTATGGAGGACGATGTGCCTGGGACTTCTGCTTAACCTCTTTTGTTCGACTCATACTTAAAAGCAAACCCATTTGGGCATATAGATGTAGGGCTTCATCTAACTAGGTAGACATTTGATTTTAGTTAACAATTTTATAGTGCATTTCTCTATTTTTTCTGCCCTTCTTCCTGTGTTATTTGTTTTTCGGGGATGAAGGGATCGGCAAACTCTCTCTTGCCTTGCTTATGCCAGTTACGAGTATGAGTTAAGTGTCCTTTCGTTGGCTGGAAATTTCACGACGAGTTTTGGTGGGTGATTTACTGTAATTTCCATGGCAATTAGCATTTATATACAGAATTGTTAACTAACTTTGCAACTTGTGAAGACCAGATCATGAAATGTTTTTTCATGTGATGCATTACAAAAATGGAATTTTGGATTTATATGCTATATTATTGTAGAGAATTTTAATGTTAGTGTTCAACATTTGGTTCTTACTCCTTATAGGTTACAAGCAAGAGGACACTCACAAAGTCACAACCAAATGAACAATACAACTACTTCACAACTCAACTTCAATAACTATTATTCTGATAAAAGGTAGGGAGAATATAAGGAGAAAAGTAGTATAAGGGATTGATATATTCTTTATATATCAATATATTACATCCATTTACAATACAAGACGATGCTTTTATACTAAACATTACAATACTATTCATGAAGATAGGATTCTTCATCCCAATGCATTCATGAATTGTCAAATCAAATTATAATACTTCCCCTTGAATGCATTATGGAAATTTTATTATGACACTCATAGTCCTAAATTGTCTCATTAAAAAAAAACCTTTATCAGGAAAAACCCAGTGGGATAAAAAAAACCTGATCAAAGGAAAAAAGAGTACAACAAGCATATTTCTCCCCCTGAAGTTAACTTATGTCTCGAAATCGGCACATTCCAATCTTGCGTACCAAATACTTGAATTGCTTTGACGGGAGTGACTTTGTGAATAAATCAACGGGGTTTTCACATGATTGAGTTTCTTAGACTTTTATCTTTTTATCTTTCTGCAGATCATGTGCGAAGAATAATTTTGGTGACAAGTGTTTTGTTCTGTCTCCCCTAATGTATCCTTCTCTGACTTGGTTGATACATGCATCATTATCTTCATAAATTGTAGTTGGTGCCCTAGTTGTACCGTTTAAGCCACAGTCTTTTTGGAGTTGGCTGATCATAGATCTCAACCATACACACTCTCGGATGGCTTAATATAAAGCTATAAGTTCTGTATGATTTGAGGATGTAGCCGTTAGAGTTTGTTTTGTTGATTTCCAAGATATTACGGTTCCTGCATATGTAAATACATATCCAGTTTGTGACTTGGCCATATGTGGATCAAATAGATATCCTGCATCAGCATATATAGTGAGTATGACATCATTTCCTGACTGGAAAAATAATTTAAGGTCTATAGTTCCCTTTATGTATCGAAATAGATGCTTTACCCCATTCCAATGTCTTTATGTTGGTGCATTACTATACCTAGCTAATAAATTTACAGAAAATGCTATATCTGGTCTTGTATTATTTGCTAAGTACATTAAAGCACTAATGGCATTCAAGTATGGCACTTCTGGGCCTAAAATTTCTTCGTTTTCTTCTTGTGGACAGAATGGGTCATCCTTTATATTTAGCTGTTATCTCAATTTCTCTTGGAGTTCCAATCAGACTTAAGTCATCTACAAACACAATAATTATTACGAAACCGAATTGAGATTGTTTGATGAATACACATGGACTAATTTGGTTGTTTTTGAATCTTGCTTTCATAAGGTATTCACTCAAACGATTATACCACATTCGCCCAGATTGCTTTAATCCATACAATGATCTCTTTAATTTTATAGAAAACATTTCTCTAGTTACATTCTTTATTGGTAAGTTTAGTTTTTCATGGACCTTCATATAGATGTCTGCGTCGAGTGACCCATATAAATACGCAGTTACGACAACCATCAATCTCATGTGTAGGGATTGAGAAACTGTTAAACTTACCAAAAATCTGAGTGTGGTTGCATCAACTACTGGGGAATATGTTTCTTCATAATCAATTTCCTGACATTTGAGAAAAACCTTGAGCTACAAGTCTTGCCTTGTATATGACAATTTCATTTTTCTCATTTCTTTTTCTTACAAATACCCATTTGAAGCCTACAGGTTTTATGCATTTTGGAGTTTGTAAAATTTGCCCAAAAACTTCTCTTTTTTCTAATGATTTTAATTCTGCCTTAATTGCTTCTTTCCATCTTGGCCAATCAGGTCTTTTTCTGCATTCATTTATCGACATTGGTTTAAGACTATTTTCATCATTTATTATATCAATAGCTACAGAATAAGCAAAGGATTCTTTTGGAACGATCTCTTTTCAATTCCATTTTTTCTTGGAGAAAATATTATTTATTGAGGTTTCATAATTTTCATCTTTTTCATTATCGGAGATATCTTGATTTTCTCCTTTATTCTCATTTTCATTTTGAGTATCATTTGGTGCACCTTCTTGTTTTCTTAATTTTCTTGGTTTTAAATCTTTTGAACCAAGTGGCCTTCCACGTTTTCTTTGCACAATAATTTCGTTACTTTTTGTCTTTTCATCAGGAATTTCTATTCGAGTAGGAGTATATGCTGCTGGTATATGTGATTTTGTAACTTTCTTAGTATCTGTGAATGCATCAGGTAATTGGTTAGCAACTTTGTAAATGAACAATTCGTTATACTTCTTGTTCACATGATTTTGTTTTTGGGTCTAAATATTCTAAATGTGTTGTTTTCCAAATAAGTTCCATATTTCTTTTCTGTAAGTCCACATCCTCTCCGCCTAAGAACGGGAATATTGTCTCATTAAAGTGGCAATCAACAAATCTAGCTTGAAATTGATCACCAGTTAATGGTTCAAGATACCGAATGATTGATGGAGATTCAAAACCGACATATATTCTCATTCTTCTTTGTGGACCCATTTTTGTACGTTGAAGGGGAGCAATGGGCACATATACAGCGCATCCAAAGATTTTCAAATGTGAAATATTTGGTTCATGACCAGTTACTAATTGCATTGGCGAATATTTATGATAAATTGTAGGTCTTAGCCTAATCAATGATGCTGCATGTAATATTGCATAACCCTAGGCCGATGATGGTAATTTTGATTTCATTAGAAGTGTCCTTGCAATTAATTGCAATCTATTAATTAAGGATTCAGCAAGACCATTTCGTGTGTGAACATGTGGCACAGGGTGTTTCACTTTAATTCCAATTGACATGCAATAATCATTAAAAGTTTGAGATGCGAATTCGCCGACATTGTCCAATCTAATACTTTTTATAGTATAATCAGAAAAATGATTTTTCAATTGGATGATTTGTGCAAGTAATTTTGCAAATTCATTGTTTCTACTTGATAGAAGGCTTACATGTGACCATCTTGTGGAAGCGTCTATTAATACCATGAAGTACCTAAAAGGTCCACATGGTGGATTAATTGGCCCACATATATCTCCTTGAATTCTTTCAAGAAATATAATAGATTCAGTAATAATCTTATTTACTGATGGTCTAGTAATAAATTTTCTAAGAGAACAAGAGGTGCATAAGAGTTCATTTGACTGGGGAATTTTAATATTTCTTAGTGGGTACCCGACTGAATTTTCTATTATTTTATGCATCATCCCAGTGCCAGGATGACCTAAGCGGTCATGCCATAGAGTGAATAGTTCCTTATTGTCTAGTCTTATCACATTTATTTCAATCGGGCGTATATGAGTGAGATACAACCCCGATGAATATGCTGGCATCCTTTTAAGGATAATTTTCGTTCCATTACTTTCTGTTGTAAGGCATAAGAATTCTTTTTCATTTATGATTTTGGTTTCCATATGGTAACCATTTTGCCGTATTGCCTTGAAACTGATAATATTTCTTCGAGATTTAGTATAGTGCATCATTTATTACTAATTTTGTGCCCATAGTGAGTATGATGCATGCTTTTCTAGTGCCTTCAATTAATTTTGTTGTTCCTGATATGGTATTGACATTTGCCTCAAGCAATTTTACGTTTGAAAAATATTCTCGATTTTTCAATATCGTATGTGTTGCTCCACTGTCCAGGAGGCAATGAAATGTTGATCCATTTACTGACATTTCCTTTTCTACGACAAGAGAAGAAAAAAAAAATTTATATTATTAATATAAAGCCAAAATACTCAATACGAAAACATAAGTAGAGAATTACAACTTATCAAATGAAAACAAAACAGAAAATGCATCTAGTCATCTCAAAAGATGTAAATATCTTCTTCTTGGGGATCAAGTTTGTGGAGGTTCACATCCTCATTAAAGAAATCGGAGACATCTAAGGTGGGCCTAGATGTACTTGCTTCATTTACAAAATTTGCTTCTGCCCTTTTTCCTTTGTTTTTCTGGGAAGCTTGATATAAATCCACTAAATGTTTGGCAGTACGACAAGTTCGCCCCCAATGTCCAGTCATGCCACATCTATTACATGTGCTTTTGTATTTCTGGACTTGTTTAAAATTATCATTTCGGGGGTAAATATATTTCTTTCATAAATGTGGCTACATCCGCGGCCACGACCAAGTCCATGACCACGACCATGGCCATAGAAATTTCCTTGTTCAAAAGTATTCATGACGCTCTTTCGTGATATTTTACACGACCTCTGTCTCTTATGAAATAGTTCCCACGACCTCGATGGCGCACATTCCTCTCAATCATATTTGTCTCATTAAAGGGCATTGTCCCTATAGGTCTCCTGTTGTGATTTTTCAATAATAGTTCATTATTTTTTTCCGCAACAAGAAGCGTTTTCAGCAATTCATAATATTTCTTGAAATGCCTTTCACGATATTGTTGTTGTAACAAAATGTTATTTACGTGAAAGGTTGATAATGTTTTTTCTATCATTTCTTCATCTGTTATTATTTGTCCACAATAGATATAATTTTGATTTTATCAGATGAAGGGCTGAATTATAATCACTAATTGATTTGAAATCTTGAAATCTTTAACTCTCGCAATTCATCGATGGCCTTTGGGAGAAGTACACTTTTATTATGCACAAATCTTTCATTTAGCTCTCCCAAAGTAATTTTGGGTCCTCATAATTGGTGTATTCGTGTTTGAGACTGTCGGTTAAATGATGTCTCAAAATTGAAGCAGCTTTTGCCTTATCTTCCTTAATTTTTATGGAATCTCCTTCAATACCCTTTCCTTTGTCGGCGGGATTAAGTTCAATTATTGTGTGTAATAAACTTTTTCCTTTTAAATATAATTTGACATCTAAAGCCCATTGTATAAAATTGTTTCTTGTTAATTCCAAGGCATTAAACTCTCTCCTTTTGAGATCAACCATTATTTTCTAGAATTGAAAATGACAAGGTTATTTAATGATTTTGTGTATTATTAGAGATATTAAAGCATATTAGTATTATCTCCCCCTGATTTAATATCTCAAATATAATAAGCACAATATAATCATAAATAAATAAAGTAGATAGTATTAATAGATGATAAAACAAAATACATATTGCTAAACAAATACAAGATTTATAATTTATTTTTGGATAATCAGGTGAGCATTAGCGCTACGAGTAATACAATTAAACCCATAATGATAAGGAATGCTTCTAGTATTTTACTTATATTGTCGGCAATTGGATTGATGTGGTTGTTTGTAGATGTATTGTTTGCCATGGATGATTGAAGGAAGAAGAAGATGAAAAAAGAATTTATGGGTAAAAAAAAATTATTTATTGTGTTTGGGATAAGGTGTGAGTGGTGTGTGTGTTTATGACGGGTAGAAGACCATATTTATAGGGGTAAAAAAAATACCATTTTCATAATTGATCTCTAAGATTAAAAAAATGGTAAAATTTTTTTGATTATTTTTTTTGTTTTAATTGTATTTTGTATTATTTTATTTTATTTTTTATTATTTTTTTTTTGTTCAGAATCGAACTCTTGACGATTTACTTAAATTATAATTTTCGGACCACTCTGGCATTCATCCCAGGGTGATATTTTTACAATTAAAAAAAGATTTTATGGTATGTAGAGCTAATGTAATCATGTGTGCAAATAATCTGTGTTAATGGTAAATTAAGACAATTTATTATTATAATGTTAAACAAAATAGAATCAAATAACTTTATTTGTTTGAAATTTGTTTATTAATGATATGTGTGTGTGTGTGTGTGTATATATATATATATATATATATATATATATATATATATATATATATATATGTATATATATATATATATATATATATATATATGTATATATATATATGTATATGTATATATATATATATATATATATATATATATGTATATATATATATATATATGTATATATATATATATATATATGTATATATATATATATGTATATATATATATATATATATATATATATATATATATATATATGTATATATATATATATATGTATATATATATATATATATATATATATATATATATATATATATATATATATATATATATATATATATATATATATATATATATATATATATATATATATATATATATAATGTTTATTTTTCTTAAATTTTTTATTTATTTATTTGAAGGTGAAATTAAATTTTATGAGTTTATTAAGCGATTATATACGTATAAATATATAAAATTTTGATGTATATAATTTTATATACTAAAGTAACCAAATGCATATGCACATAATATGATGACATGATCATATAAATAGAGATAAAACCGTCCATAAAGGCGATAACAATGCTAAATTAGCCATTCCATTAAAACGGTCAATACAAAATAATATTAGCCAGTCCATATAGGCGGCTGAAAAAGTAAAAACGAACATAAAATTTATACAACATTATTAAAATAAATTATTTTATGGGTTAATAGTCTGAAAACGTTTACTACTAGTTTTTTCGCCTTCGTCATTTTTTCTTTTATTACTTTCTTGTGGGACTGTAGGATCATTAGTAGGTTGGACTGGTGGGTTATTAGTAGATTGTGGTGACTGATTAGTAGGTGGTTGTGCTGGTGGATTAGTTGCATTATTGGACTTGACATTGAGTTTTCATTTATATGTGTATTATTTGGATTATGTCTTCGCAGTTGGTTTAAACCACTATTAGTTGGGATGGTAGTAACAGATATACAATTTTCTTCAAGGATTAAGTATAGAACGGTGTTAGTAACACCTTGAATAATAATATTGATACCGTTTGATTGTTGGTCCATATTGTGGCTAAAAAACAATGTTATAATGTTTTGAAAAAAAAAATATTACCTTCTTGGATTGTTGAGAGAAAAAAATGGTGCTGATAACGTGTTAAAAGGTAGGGAGAATATAAGGAGAAAAGTAGTATAAGGGATTGATATATACTTCGTATATCTATATATTGCATCCATTTACAATACAAGAGTGATGCTTTTATACTAAACATTACAATACTATTCATGAAGCTAGGATTCTTAATCCCAATGCATTTATGAATTGTCATATCAAATTATAATATATTTATATTTTTTAGTCGTTTTATATTTTATAAAGATAAAATGAACAGACAATCTCGCAAGATCTATTGGGTTATTATAGACCCTAAGAAATCATAGAAGATCACCATGGTTATTATAGTCATGTAGCACATAACCAAAACCATGACTTGGAATCTCTATTTCAAAGGATTTCTACGATTTTGAGATGTCTTCAAATTTCTTACCGCAAAATGAGCAAACAATATGTCAATATGTGAAACATTGATGATTCATCACACGATCTGTAAATCACTAAGGACAACAAGTTGGCTACAAAATGGCCTCCATATCTCATAAACACATTCTAACAAACACACAAATTAAAAGATTGTTATCGTTTTCTTTAAATTAACTCAAATTGCACTAAATTTAGGATGTATATTTTTTACTGTATTAGTTTTTTGTATTCGACTGGCTACCAACTTTTTTTAAAGTTTTCTTCTATAAAATGAATAAATAATAATACTAATAATATTAATAATATTATTTTTATTATTATTATTATAATAAAAAAATATAAAATAAATAAAAACAATGTAAGAATACCCATCTTCCTTTGTTTTTCCTCTTCCCTCATCATTTTTATTTGTCAAAAGACTCAAAACTCACCATGAACAATCAGCAAATCACTGAACTTACGCTCAAAATTGTTACTTTCACTTGTAATTAAAATAGCAGTTCAGTTAAGATACAAATCTACTCTTATAATTTTGATATTTAACCTAAACCCATATCAATTTTCCCTCATTTTTGGCGTTCATCTATTGAAAAGAAAAAAGAATGCCGCAAGTGAGAATCATAGCGAAGAATTTCATTGATATGGTGGCGTCATTGCCTGCTGTCAAGCTCGATATGCTATATGCTAATCCCTTCATTTGTGAAGCTATTCTCAGGTTTTTATCTATTTTTTTGTTGTATTTGAAGCTTTCCTTTTCTTTCAATTTTGATATTATGCGAGTATTCAAGCCGCGTGGACGAATTTTAATGCATAAATATAGTGGTACTTGCTTAGTGATAATAGTTACTCTTGAGAAATTGTTAATTTATCGAATAGTGTTCAATTGATATTATACGAGTATTCAAGCTGCGTCACATGATTTCGCTGACTCCTCACGAATTATGAAGTTGAAAACGCAAATTATAGTTGGTCGGTATTGGGCAATTGTTGCCCCATGTTGAGCGAATTGTAAATTCAAAAGGCGAATTATGTTATGGTGCTCTAGGTTTATAAAAGATATTGACTTGCAAATCAATAGTAAGATTTATCAACAGTTAATCACTAATGGAAAATTGCTAATTGTTTTAGCATTTTCACTTGATGAGTTATCAAATCACGTGGAGTTGCAAATGATGTTTATTACTAAAAGTCAATTGGAAAAAGCATTTTTACTATCACCAACTAGGTTAGATTGCGTACATTCAGACTTTTCAGAGATTCTCTAAGTGGGAGCTTCTCTATAGCACTGGTTAATGGATTGTGACTATTTTCCCCCTTCATATTGATTTGCTGATCAATATATTAACTTTGATGGTCGGAATTCATAATGTTGATGGACATATGACTTATCAATAGACAACATTAAAAGTTTATTGTCAATTACCTTAATAGGTAGGTTCATTGAGGAATCCCAGGGGGTAGGATTTTCAGGTAAATAATGCTAAAGTAGCGGTTGTAGAGGCGCCCCTCATCAGTAGAATTTGATTTCAGGTCATTGTAAACCATGAATTTGGAGCAATGTGTTTGGTACTCACATATGAAACTGTGATTATGAGATTATCGTGTTATAAAATGCTTATGTGGATTGTGGATCAGGTCCTTGCCTCCTTTGGCAAAGAAGTACATTTTGCAAATGTTGTACATTGATGCTCCAGTACCTGCCAAGTCCTTGGAAGAGTGGGTTCTTCCTGATGGACTCTCAAAACATAGAGTTGCTATCGACCGATTGATTCAACTGAGAGTTCTTACTGAAAGTCTTGACAGGTACCAAGTCTTTGGTGTTTCGGAGTGCATTTTGCAGTTTTTTTTTGTTCAAAAACCATTGGCCTTTTCATTTGAGAATAAGTAAAGCTTTAGACCTTATGCTGCTCAGTTTTGTTTTATTTGGGAATGGGGTTGAATTTACTTGCAAAATATTTTCACCATATGTATATTTTTACATGGTTGACGTGTTCAAAATTAGGCTATTCATGCTACCTTGTACTTTTTTAGGAAAAAGGAAACCAACTATGAAATGAATGGAAAGTTTCAAGTTAACCTTCAGAAGCAGCTAATATATGGGTAATTTCAGCTATTTATATATTTTTTTTGGTGCTTTTTTCGTTTGCAATGAATTATGATTCATCTCTTCAACATGCGTTTGGTTGGCTGAGAATGGGTGTATCGGATATAGAGGTGAAGTTGATCATATGACATGCATAATGCTGTAAAGTATTGATGCAAAAATAATTTAAAAGTCTAAAATTGAGATTATAGTGCAAAATATTGGCTACATCAACGCATTGTGATTACATTTCGAAGTTTTTGAGGTTACTGCGATCACAATATAGGCCTCGACATTCGAAAAACCATTTAAATTGACGGTGATGGTGGTTTTGCCTCCATTACCGCTACTCCACAAGTTCCACAACCGCGTAAACATCTGAGATTTTACTCTGTGATTGAGATTCTAGTTTTGTGAACTATAGCCAGTGGCTTTTTAAATGCAATGGGGTTCTTTACTTTTACTCTTGATATCTTCGCTTTATATCTATGTGAGTAATTCTGTGTAGTATTTAGTGTGTATGTGACCTCTTTGTTATTTTTAAAAAACTTTATACCTTGATAAAAATGTTGATCTAGGCTCTTAGCCCAATAAACTTTCTGTTGTGCTATTATTGAAGTACAAACACGGGTAATTATTGTTTTTGGTGGTATCAATTAGTGAAATGATTTTGCTACTATGTCATTTTCTGACGTAAAGCTAGTAGATGTCATTGATATTGCTTAATGTAACTTTAGCAACAACAATAATGTCACATTCCCCTAATGACACTGAAGCGGCTACCTCCTTGGTGTGTGAAGACTAAGGAGGGATCATATGTAGCCAACCTTACCCTTGTAAAAACAATAAAGGCTGTTTTCCGTAGTTCCTAAATTGCAATCATCATTTGCATATTCACATAAACAGCAAGTGCACATGTTTAAACGTAATTTCAGCAAAATATATTTGTTGGAATCCATGCATGTGTCTACTTGAGTTTGGATGCTGAAATACTATTTATTAATGTGTATGAATTGGCTGTTGCAGTGGAGAATTACCAAGAGAACCAATGCCTAAAAATGCCGTGAGACTTCCAAGCTTGGAGGAACTAGATACCTATGCTCTTGAACAGTGGGAGGTGTGTTGTATTGGTGCAAATTCTGTTATTGCATGCCATTTCCCTCGTTCTCATAGATACAAAGGCTCAGTTCTTTTTGATGATTGTACTCGCAGGCTATGTTAGAATAATAATTATGCCCCCTAGGTGATAATTATAGATCTTATCAATAAAGTTGATCTTTGTTTATGTTGACTTCTAGTTTTTGATTTCAGCGTTTCTTGCTGCATCTTATTAGCTCCAGTCAAGCGGAAAAGTTGACAAACTTCTGTCCTTCTATGATGAAGGTTTTCCAACGTGGTCTCTTGAGTCAAAGGTTTTTTCTCCTCATTATGCATATTATGGGCATTTCTTTTGACATTAACAATAAGGAACCTTCATTTGTTCACATTTGTTATTTCTAATAGAACAAAATATAAAGCGCTGTTGAAATCCTTGCTATGCTTCCATCTTATCTTGTATGCAATTTCAATTTCACTGTGCTGCCCTTTTTAATGCACAGAGAAAAAGAAGGTTCAAGGTTAACTGAGTATGGTTTCCAGTTCCTGGTATGTTCATGGAGATATTGGTTCTCCCTTAATTTAAATTCCTAAGACATTGCACTATTTTCTTAATCTCTCTGACTGTGACAGCTGATGGAGACAAATGCGCAACTTTGGTATATTATCAGAGAATATATTGCCAGTGCTGAGGTACGGAGTTAAGAACTGTTTTGTTTGACATGCTCACTGATTCGATACACATCTGTACATTCTCTACTTAACAACTTTTCGCAAAAAGTTTATTGGGAAATTTTAGATGGATGCAGGAGTAAATTTTTAAGAAACTTGCAAACGAGATAGGCATGTCAACACAGTGTTGGTTTTATATCTTGTATAACAAAGGAAATCATAGGCATCTGAAACACTGTCTTTTACATTACAAACAATGATGAGGGTGCGTGTATACCTGATTCCTTTAAATCCTGCTGTAGAGAGGGGCCTCTTTAGAGACATTTGTGAGAAGTTGAGTTGATGTACACACAACTTCAATTTCTTAATGTATAAGTATCAGTTTTAGTTCCTGCTAATATGTTTTTCTGTCTTTCTTTTGATTTCAATTTAATTTTTTAATGAAGAGCTACTGTTGAATGTTCCAGTTAGCATTTAATAATTTTTCATTATATAATTTGTGTCCAAAACCACAAACTGGATTGTTCATCACGTAACAGAATGCAGGTGATGTTGGGGGAAGGGTTTCGGGATGGTGAGGAAGAGGGATTCACCATCCGGCCAACCTCTGAATGAAAGTTATTTTATATCAAACGTTCCTCTACTTACTCATATTCTTTTTATTTGCTGTAGGAGCGTGGAGTAGACCCAGCAAATTTGATTTCATTTTTGCTAGAACTTAGTTTTCATGAGATGGGACAGGTATTCAAATTGTTAAACTTCTAAATTGTCTTTTAAATTTTTAATGAGCATCTCCGTTAGGAGGTTCTAGAACTTGCACCGTGGTTCTTTTCGGAGGTTGGTTGTTTCTATCTTGATAAGTTAGTAAATTATTCTGATTTTGAGCTTGGGTATACTGACAAATATGCAAGGGTTCCTAGGTTTTACCTGACGCCTTGTGTGCAGTGCGCTACATTGCTGTAAGGGCTTTTCTATTCACTCCCAAGGAAAAATGATTAGTAGAGACTAGATTCTATGTCTAGGAGATCAAGAAAGAACTGTGGGATTAAATTATGATTGGCATTATGGAATATTGGGTCACTTATAGGCTATAGGTAATTTTATTGGAGTAGCAGTTGTAGACTTGTAGTGAAAGGTCAATATTTTGTGCCTATGAGCGATTAAGTGGGTAGGCACAAAGATAAGATGTTTTTGTTAGGACAATTGAGAGCTGGACAAATGTTGACTATCATAGTGTAAAATGCGGTAACAAATCAACAATCGTGATCGCGGTAACAAAATGGTGATGCAGCTATCATAACGTCTAAATATCAACTAATCATAAGATATCTCTTGATATGACCCAAAACACGTTTTTTTACACCTTTGCAACGCGGGAAATAACAATTTATTTGTTTTGGAAACCTTAACAAGACGGCCGATGTGATACACTGCGGCCTTGTTTTAAACCATGGTGACTATACAAGAGGTAGAGGGACACCAAAGATGACTTGGATGGAGTGGGTGAATAATGATATGGTCAATTAGGTGCTACAGGAACGTGTTGGATAGGAAATAGGAATTAATGGATTAGTAGAATTGTTAAATACAATCTATTGTTGTTTTGTTTTGGTTCCATGTAGTTGATCCCATATCTTGGGATTAAGGCTTTCACATCGTTGTTTGTTATTCTGATTTTGAATTGTTTTCAAGTCTGACAGTGTCTTATATATATTTCGATGATAAAGCTGGCAATAGGTGATAATCAATTGGGGATGGTGTTTTGCAGGCATACAACATTAACACTTTGACTGATGTTCAGAAAAGTACGATTAAGGACCTTGCTGATTTGGGATTAGTCAAACTTCAGCAGGTTTCTTTTTTTTTTTTTTTTTTTGCACTAGCAAAGTATTATTCAGGTATTAAATGCTCCAAAGGTTTGATGTATGTCTGATTTCCAGGGAAGGAAGGAGAGTTGGTTCCTTCCGACAAAGTTGGCTACCACTCTTTCGGTTAGTTTATCTGATACAGCGACTAGGAAACAGGTATCGTGTTGAAACCTTAGCTATTGCTCACCCTTTTTTGTGGCACAAATGCTTCCTCTTAAATATTGTTACTTTTTAAGCTATCGGGTGTTTTGGACCTCCACAATTTCCTTTCACAACCTCCTGTATTTTTATGCCACATGATCATTCTGGCAATCTGGCTATTAACCTTACTTTTTCTTTGTAGTTTCGTCTTGTTCTATCCATCCCAAGCTATTTTTCCTCCATTATTATGTCTCTATGTGTCGGCATATGTCCTTAATCAGTAATTTTTTTTCAGGGTTTTGTGGTTGTGGAGACAAACTTTAGGATGTATGCTTATTCTACGTCCAAATTACATTGCGAGATTCTTCGTCTTTTTGCAAGGTACCTGCTCTACTAACAATCTGTATATATTTGTTGGTTCCATCAAGATATGCCATTGGTGAAACGAACATTTCTTGTGAGCTTCGATATTTGCATACTATGACCTTTTCTCTACTTTGGTGTTGTCAATGATTACTTAATATTCATGTGCTCTTTTTTTCTATTTTTCATACTGGCATTTCGTTGCTTGATGGTTGGGCTCTGTTTACTTTTTAATCTAAGTGAACACACTTCTTTCCTTTTGCAGGATAGAATACCAACTTCCTAATCTCATTGTTTGTGCAATTAATAAAGAAAGCCTGTATAACGCCTTTGAAAACGGTATCACTTCAGAACAGGCAAACATTCTTTCCTGATTCTTTTTTTTTTTATGGAGTTATTATCTTATGACTTGAACTGCTGAACCCCATTGCTTTACTTGGCTTGAAGATGAAACTTTACAATATGCGATATTTGAAGCCACCCTATTACCCCTTTGGGTACAAAGTAACCCTCAGTCCCTTTGAATTTGCTACATTACGCAAATTAAAGTGAAGGCTTTTTGGATGTTGTGTAGCATATTCAAAGTGACAATGGAGCTAGGCTTTTTAAGAGTATTCGAAATGGATGGGAGCTAACGGACGATTTCACTTTTTGACCTTTTTCGCAGATAATCTCGTTTCTTCAGCAAAATGCACATCCTCGTGTAGCTGAGAAAATACCGACTGTCCCAGAAAATGTTACAGACCAGGTTTTCTTTTGGCCTCATTACGTTCTTTTTTATCTACTTTCGCCATTGTTTCTGCTGCTGAGCCGCAATGTTAGTTTATAGCACAGCCCCAGTTGGTATGAAAAAGTAGATTTAGGATTACAGAAAGGATTATTAATGTTATTTTGTATGGAGTTTCATCATCCAAGTCCGTAATAACGCATTTCTGCTCGTAAACGTTTTTGTCGACATTGATTTGCAGTACTAGCTAGCCTTCTCGAGGCTGATGTCGAACTACACTAGTCTTCTCGAGGCTGATGTCGAACTACACACAAAATTATTATGATTTCCTCGAATATGACTTTTCTTTTTGATTCTTTTTATCGTATTGCAGATTAGGCTTTGGGAATCAGACTTAAATAGAGTTGAAATGTCACCTGCACAGTTTTATGATGAATTTCCGTCTAGGGTATGTGAAACTTCAAAGGCTCCGGACCTCTATATTCATTTCCTTACGAACCTAATCCTTTAATACTTGTCTGTTTTTTGTAGGATCTGTTCGAGGCAGCTTGTGACTTCGCCCGAGAATACGGTGCTTTGCTATGGGAAAACCCAAAAAAGATGCAGCTTGTTGTAAAAGCAGAACTACATAATGATCTGCGGGAGTACCTCCGACGCCAAAAACAATAACGTATTTTTGTAGTTACCTGCCAAGCGGGAACAAATAAGAGATAATAGTTACGTTCAAAGGAAAGGAAGAAAAACCACGAATGGACCAGGTGGTTGAAGACTATTTTTTTTCCATCCTTATGACAAGAGAATTCGCACAACATATATACAAAAAAACGTAGAAAATTCTTTATCCTTACTTAAAACGATATAGTTAAAAAGAATTACTGTGTTCAATTTATAGAATTTAATTTAGTATAAAATATCAGTTTAGTTTTGATTTTTAGCCATTAATGACCGTATTCACAATCTACTATCTTTATTTTTATATTGTGTTTCGTTGTGTATTGCGTTTGAATTTTTATGTTTGAATCTGATTGATAAGATGACAAACAATAGGCTAAATGAAGGTAGAATATGTACAAACAAGGTGATACATCTTCGAAATTTCCAAGTTCTATTGTATTGTCTTGTACTCCATACAATAATTGTTGCTAATGACGTTTGGTTATTCTAGTTTTGCCGCTATTGGTGATGTGCTTAGTTTGCATATAGATAGATTCATTGATTACGCCTTGTCATAAGGATAATACTTTTCATGGGGTATATGTCTCAAGACACAAACATAGGCTACATAGCATCACTTTTTGAAAAAGACATAACACCATATCCATATACATTACTCAAGTTTATCAATCATTTTTTTAAAAAATATTAATATCTCGCATTACTCATCTAAATAATCAGTCAAATTTAAAGTTATAAACTAATAAACGATCTCCTTAAGACTAAAAAACATGATCATTACAAATTTACAGTCTTACCATGACACAGTCTCATTTAATAATTCATGTTTTTGTTACCATAACAGTCCAACCATTCTCAAAACAGCTAAAAAATTTATGTTGCTGCCCAGGATCGAACTGGGGACCTTCAGTGTGTAAGACTGACGTGATAACCACTACACCACAGCAACAATTCATGCCATAACTGTAGCAGAAAATAAATTTATTCATTGTTCAGTATTTTTAAGGCTGTACAATTTCCAGGAAGTTTCTTTCTTTTAACTTTTTTGTAAAATATAGAGAATAGGAAATTTCATAGAGCTTGAAAAGTCAAACTTTTGCAATTAATATGCTAATTGCTATGTGCTTAACAAAAATAAAGTATACCAATCATGACTAAACTTTGGTACTAAAACATTATATAACATACATAACATATTCAAGATGATCTTCCAAATTTACACCACATTGCATTGCAAAATATTTTAAACCACTATTGAATATATTTTCGATAATTTATGTAAGTGTCTTTTTTACTCGATTACATTATAGAAAACATTACTTATCATGGATAGACGAGCTTCTAAAGGATCATGTGTTGCTGTAACACTTAAGCTGACAAACTCCATTATGACTATTACTGCAATCGCGACTTTTATCTATTCTGCATGGATTGTTGCTGTTAGCCTTCGAGATAATCAAACTGTTACACTTTCATGGTATAATTTTCCCCTTCGTTAAGTATTATTTCAAATTTCTTGTTATGAAATTTTTTTACTTGCTCTAAAATAGGATGCAACAAAATGAGTGAAAATTACTTGTATAATTTATGACGTCAAAAATATATGATTTTTCTTTATTATAATTCTTAAAATTTTTTTTGATAATTGTAGGTTTCTATGGGCATGTATCGGTACAGGAGGCATATTTGGTTTCGTAGCATTTATAGGCAATGCTGGAGCAACTACGAGACTCCATTGCTTACTATCTTCAGTATCCTTTTAATCATAATTTATATTCCCTCAGTCGCTTAGTATTTATCCCATTTAATCAAAAACTCTAACAGAAAAAAAGGCTAAAAAAATACAGTCTAAAGGACGGAAGATTACTATATTTACTTATTTAGTGAGCTCATATATATACATACTTCCTCTATATTTTTTTAAACCGTCAAAATCATTGAAAAAGTTGGTTGAAATTGAGAAAAAGATATATTCTTCATGGCTTCAAATAAATTTGTAAACCTTTTTGTTAGAATTTCAAAAAGTTCTTATAATGAATAAAATTATAAAAATATTTTAATTATTTGTAGACTGATTGAAAAATATCAAAATTTGTTGACATTAAACTTAAAATTTACAAAAAAAAAGGTCGAGTCGATTGGGTCTTGGTGGGGTTGGAAGTGGTTAGATTTTTCGAAATTTGAAGTATTATTGTTATAACTTTTGAATTATACTTGTCAGACAAAATCTAGGATCGATCGAGACTGTGTGGATTATAATTCAGATTATTTATTTAAAAACCCTCTCAATAATATATAACATAGAAGAATAGTTACCAAGTTGGTTTAGAAAACATAATGTAGAATTAAGTAAGTGTTATGCCTATTCTATGTGATGAATAAATGTGTTGGACCTTAAACATTAATGAACCGCAGTATATTTTCTTTTTGTTCTTGCTGATTTGCTTGGAAGGTTTACTTACAGCTGATATATGTCTAAACAAAGACTGGTATAAGGTATTATTAAGTACAACTTATACAAATGTTTAGATCTGTTCTTTAGTCAGTTAATGTAGTTGGTATAACTAATTCTTAAATTTTTTGTTGGTGCAAAAGGATTTCCCTCCAGATCCTACCGGAAGGTTTGATGCATTCGTGAGATTTGTTGATTCTAAGAAGGAAAATTTCAGAAAACTAGGCTATTTTATAGCTTCATCTCAGGTTCTAAATCTTAAAATCCAGTTTCAACTAGTAAAGATACTGTTTTGTGAAGTTGTATATCATGTTTGCTGTTTAGGGTTTATCAGGAACAATATTTTTGATAGTGTTATCACTAACATGGTTAATGTTGTATATATTCGACTCCGTAAATCTCACCCTCATTTAGTAAATAGTAGTCACTTAATGGGTAGTCACTTAATGGCGTTAGAATAAGTAATTAGTCTGTATAAGTTACAGCTCTTGGTAGCATAAGTTTATTATCGAATTCTTTGATTTCGGTTTATATTAAACTATCGTAAAATAAATCAATTAATCATTTGAGTATCATACTTATTTTAAGTTCTCTGTTTGTAATTAACATTCAAAAGTAATATCTTTGGGTATGTTTGTTAAATGATTTTTTAATCATTGTTTGACTTTGACTTTTGGCTGTAATTGAGCAAATAACCAACATAAGTGTTTAATAAATTGAGTCTAAATCAGCTGAAAAATCCTATTTTAAGCTAAAACCAAAAAATTACTATGAGTAGCTTATTCATTAGTTTTTAGGTTTTTGACCTACTTTTTCTCTATAATTAAACAGTATTGACCAACAACTAATTTTTACCAAACATCTTCATAACAAGTTACAACTAATTTAAACAATTGCAAGTAGCTTAACTTGCTAGCAAATCGGTCAATACTTCAATCTGGTCAAACCAACCAACGTCCAACAGAGCTCCAACCAAAAGTTCTTAACTAACAACCATTAGCCAATATAACATATATTTGGCCTTTAAACATCGATCGATGGTTTAAGTTTTTGGTTGAATGGGTTCCAGTAATGAGATTGAGTAATGTGATGGTATTGTAACATACCAAAGATGACTATAGACAAGAACAATAAGGAATCAGTACAGTTGAAGGAATATGCCCTTATCTACTGTCAACCTAATTCTAAGCCTTGTTTTCCAATCCTATAGATGACTTATTTTTACCATTTTTGTACTGATCAATGTTATAACTTATGACAGGTAATTTCATTCTTGCTAGCCTTGGTGTTGAGATCATCTCGACCCCCTAAACCGCGCCTAGACTTTGAAGACGAAGAAGTTATAATAACCAAACTTCCTTTGTTAAACCCTGAAAATCATTACTCTGGACTTCCTCCATATGCTGTAGGTCAACCTTATCCACACTACTATTATGCGGCTGCATCCTACGCTCGAACACTTGGTTATCCCGATAGAGATGAGACCAATAAAGGCAAAAACATGGCTGTCACGACGAAAACGATGCCTAGGGACTATTAGAAGAAGTACTACTACATGTATGAAATGCACATTGTAATATTTTCTATCAGGATATTTTTCATTTAGTATTCCAATATGAGATTTTAGCTTCATATGTATTATAGGCTATTATAATATACTCTTTTCGAGTTTTCGTCTCATTCAGTTTGTAAGATAAATGTAGCTAATTTAATGAGACATAAGGAGTATATGACGCCTTGGATATATTGTGACATAAAGATATATGCTCTCTCCTCTCTTGATGTTTGAGGAAATTGAAAATGTTCTGCTTGGTGAATGTGATATTTTGCATATTGCATGTCTGGGATTTGACAGAATTTTTATCCAATCCAAAATTGGCCTGAACCAAAAAATCAGTGAGTATCATAGGTAATTTTGATCAGTGACTCGAAAATCACACGAATCAAATACCGAAAGTTGGGTCAAACTAGACTGTAATCTGAACTTAACCATTTAAACCCGTTTTAATCATTTTTAGTTCCACGTCATCATTGATCTAGTAGGGAAACTAAGTTGTGCAGAAAGTTGAATAAGCAAAAGCACATCTACAGCAGGGAAATCAATCTGAAAGAATAAGTAAATGGATTATGAATGAATACATTTTAGCAATATTTAGCATCCTTCTCTATTGATCTCTATATCATATGCCAATCCCTCAAGATGTTACAATATCAGAAATTTTGGGTAAATGTCAAAAAAATGAGAAGAAAACAAGAAAACAGAATCAAAAAATTCAGTAAAAATTCAATCTTTACTCTGATTTCTTGGGAAATCGAAAAGAATGGAGAAGAATTCATGTAGATGACCATTGTAACCCATTGATTAATTTATGTAGCCAATCTCAATCTTTTGTTGTTACTACGACTTCTTGGGTTTTCTCTTCATTCTGCTGAAAGGCCCCACAGTTCTATCCATTATATACATGTATATAACTTGACTCCAAGATTTATATGACTCCAAACCATCATAAAACTCAGGAGCAATTTCTCTAACCTTGTGAAGCTTTGTTCCTGGAATCCTCGGAAAATCATGGTGCTCATTGTGATAACCGACATGCCATGTTAGAAGGTTCAAAGGGCCGTAATAAGAGTATGTTTCTTGCTGGGGATTGAACACATAATGCTCTGATATAAAGTGACCGGCCATTGGATGCATCCCGCCACCAACAAAAGTCGAACAGATTAAATAACCGAATGATCTCCAACCATAGAAATGGACCATGGCCGCGTCAAGTGCCAATTGGATCGAAAAATTAGTGAATTCCCATAAACAAGGCAGTTTTGGTTTGAGAAATAAGGGTCGGAGAGCATAGAAGAAGAGTTGGAATAGTACCCATATGGATTTAGTGAAGGCATTTCGAACAAAATAGGCCTCGGTTTTGCTTGGAATGTCCATATCCATTCCATCAACACCTTGATACCTATGATGTTCAAGATGGTATTTTTGGAATGTGATTGACATCGACACACCAATAGGTAGGTTTGCCAAGATTCCGAGCCAACGATTGTATGATGGAGTAGAGAAAGCGAGGTTATGGCTTAGTTCATGGATGGCTAAGAATAAGTTGTGGTTGAGGAATGAACCAAAGAAGTATGATACTAGTAGTATTTTTGGGAAACTAGCATCATGTAATAGGGTTGCTGTTGCAAGCTGAATCAGCACAACCAAAGTAATCTGCAAGACAAAAGAATAGCACATTAAGGTTACAAACAACATCATCATCCTACCAAGTATATCCCACTTATAGAAGAACTATGGATAGGGTCTGGGGAGGAAAGGACGACGGCAACTCATACCCATAAAGGAGAGCGCAGCCAAAGGAGTCCCTCGGCTCGAGAAAGATAAGGAGACATAGCTACGCGAGAAAGATAAATTAAATGCATATAAATAAAATAAATAAGTAGAACCAACTACAAAATAAAAGAAAGCAAACACTAATAATAAAGAAATGAGAGAAGCAAGATGGCAAGAACACCAAAAGGTAATCTAAGAGGACAATCAGTAGTCTAACACATGGATATGGCGCCTCCAACTACCCCTATCCATAGTCAGGCCCTCAGAGAGGTTTAACTCATGTAAGTCAACTTTTATTTGCTCATTTCAAGTTATCCTGGGTCTTCCTCGACTCCTCTTACCCTCTACTATAATGTTTTCTACCCTCCTCACAGGGGCGGCAAATGTCTTTCTCTGCACATGTCCAAACCACCTCAATCTATTTTTGCGCATTTTTTCAGAAATAGGGGCTACCCCTAGTTTGTCCCTGAACTCTTGATTTCTAATTCAATCCATCAAACAAGAGATAGATTTGTTAGTTGTCGCAAAGACAACAAAAAGCTACTCGGAGCAACTTTATGATTTTGGTCTTAAAAGCCATATACGAAACACATTTTTGGCTGTTTGACAAACCAACAAGCTAAAAGCCAAAAGTCAGCCGAAAAGCTAGCTAAAAGCCATTTATCAAAATTCTCGTTTAGATATACAATTAACTTGAAAAGGTAAATAATTTACAAAGTTCCAAGACAATATCCTTTAGCTATCACCAAGAAATAAGCCCATAACACGCATCAACCTTTAGATAAACCACCAAGACAAGTAGACAACAACATGAGCACATAGAAAAACATGTAATTACCTCAATGTCATTATATCGGTTATATCTAGGCTAAGTTTTGGAGGGTTGAATGTAAATAACCTTGCTATTGTGACAATTAAGAAATTTTCGGTTGATATGTTAGAACTTCAAATAAAGTGTCTATATTTGATTAGCCATTTTACGATAATTCAATACAATCTGAAACCCAATAGTTATAAACCTTTTGGCCTCATCAATAAAGGACAAATAATCAGCAAATCCCTTTCACAAAATCTTCTTACGTAGTTACATTACACTACTTTATCCCCCACAAAACACTACACAAAATCCGTACTTGATGGTTCTACAGTATCTATTAATCTGTTGTACATACTTCAAATTTTATTTCATTGCAAAATGTCTCATATTAATCAGTCCTATAGTCAAATTCCTAGCAAATATTTCCTCTCTACTTATTATCTAATAAAGTCAGCTCACAAACCTATTCATCTAGTGTTTTTTTCCCTTTTATTCACTCTCCTTAATCTTATAGAAAAATCCTCATTTATATTTTTTTGATTAGATTAAATGAAGACTACTAGATGAGTTGGATTCATCATTTTGCATCAAGCAACTAAAAGGACCTTTGTTGCAGTGTTAAATATGGCCCTTCATTACCTTATCATCACCCTATTGTAAATCGTTTTTAGCGACCAAAATTTCTGATAACCGCCAAACCATCCACATTTACTTTGAAAGCCGCTTTGCGATTGTTACATCAAAAAAAAGGGCAGACTTTTGACCAAATGCAGCTCACGGATACAAAGAATAATTTGATTAATAGTGACATTACTCCATAAACATGTAACTATCAGTTGCAAATATTATAAAATTTAGATAATATCATACTTCATTATATAACTAAGCTTATCAATCATCATCATACCTAAGGTATGAATCATCAATGTTCAATGCCATAAAACCCCAAAAGAACAAATATTAATTACATCTAAAACAAAGATGAATACCCATGATGAAAATAGAGAGGATTGCACCAGCAATGACAAAGCCTTTATCACAAACATTTGGTACTATAGAACCAAGATTTCACCTACTATGATCATCCAAAAATATACTCTTCGTCCATTTAATTATTTCCATTGATTACCACTCATGATGTAATTGATGCACATGAACCAACAAAAAGATTGCATTTTTAACATCTATCAAAACCAATAAAATTAAATCAATACCCATCAACAAATCCTTTCAAATCAATAAAATACCCAATACCCATCACAAATTTCATAACAGAAGTCACAAAAATAATGGAGTATGAGTCTATAAGCACATAAACTAATAAAAAAGATTGCATTATTATCATCAATGAAAAGCAATCAAATTTAAACAAAACCCATCAAAAAATACACACAAATCAATAAAATACCGAATACCCATCACTAAATTTCATAACAAAAATAAAAAAAATGATCAATGCTCATTAGAACAGATCTAATCTAATTACATAAACAAATCTACAGCCCCAACCAAACAAAAATTTAAAAAAAATTGAGAAAAGGTATAATCTTTACTAACCTTAGCAAAAGCCCAAGGGTCAGGACCAAAAAGCTGTTTAATTTGAGGGTATTGAGAAAGAATCTGTCTTCTTCTTGAAGCATGAGGTTCATCTGTATAAGACCAGAAAAAATCTGTTGTCATTACCCCTCCTTGTTCATTTCTCTCTTCCCTTATTCCTGCCCCCATTTCCCCCTTTTCTCTACTCTGTTTTTCCTTCTTCTCCTCCTTATTTTGACAGTTATTAATCAAAGTTTTATTTATAAAAATTAATATTGATTTATAAGATACCTTGAAAACGTAAACTCTTAAAATGAATTTGCTTATGAATTTACTATTTATGTATATTAGATATCATGGGGAAATGGAGGACAGTAGTAGTATATAGTGGGTTGAAAATTATACCGAATAATATTATAGTTTTTAATCAAATAATCCGAAGGATAACCTGGTATATCAATGCTCGAATTCCTGTAAATATATTAAGGAAAAAAAGTAAGAAAGAAGAATAAGAAAGGAGGGAAAAAGGAGGTGTATTTAAATGGTGCATGTGTAGGTATTCACGTTCATGTTTTATTTTTTTCCATTCATGTGAGGTATGATACGAATTCTGTTGGAGTTCAATATTTTATTTTTTATATGTTGGGTTTACAGCTAGGGTTTATACCTTTTGCGATTGATGGAGTAATTTATGAGTTATAATTAAGACTTTGTAATCAGAAAAAACATGTTTAGATCTAATTAGACCAATGTACAGATGTGGGCAATGGCCCCATACTGGACCTGTCCGAGCATCATATAGCTGAATCGAAAAATTATTATTAATTATTATATTCAATTATTTTAGATTCGAATTACATCGAATTAATAAAATTCAAAACTTGAATTCAGTCGAATTGAATGTTTTTATGTTTAAATTTAACCTAAATTCAAATCATATAAAATTCAAGTAAAATTTTAAATTAAATAATGTCAAATTCGGTTCATATAAAATTCAAGTAAAATTTTAAATTAAATAATGTCAAATTCAATTTTTTTTTTTCTAAAATGATGTTAAATTCAATCTAGTTCATATCGGATGATATTGAGTTTGATTAATGTTATCATATTTGGATATTTAGGTCATCATATTAGATTTTGGTGATTTTCAAATTAAGTTTGTTGTATAATATAAGTCAAGTGTCTGACCCGTAATTTTAATGTGTTTCTTGAAAATTATTTTAATGTGTTTCTTGAAAATTATTATAATAATTAGACAAAAATAAAAATATGGATGAACCACACAATGTTTTACATTAAATTGTTTTCTATATTTTTACAATTTTAATTTTAACAAGAAATGCAATATAATTTTTAGAGTCTCTTGAGAAACCGTCTCTTTGAGAGACGTATCTCAAGTCCAGTCCATGAAAAGATTAATGTTTACTCACCGTATTCTTAATGCTACGCTACTAAATTAAATGTCTACTTACATTATTCTTAATGCATACTTTACAATATTTTTAAAAATATATAATGAGCTCATTCAATTCGAAATAATCTCTCAAAAAGACCATCTCTCACAATAATTTGTGTAACTTTTAACTTATAGTGAGCCTAAGACTCTACTAGGCCCTTAATATGCCCTCTTTTAATTATAAATAAATTACAAATATATTTATAAATAAAATTTCATTTAAAAATTTAAAATTAGCTGCTCGACAAATCAAAAATTAAAAGTTTAAATTTAAACCGATTTCAAAATAGTTAACGAGAGCATTTTAAAATGTCTTTTTAAATCTCAACATCCTCCAATTCTTTATTTATGATATAATAAAAATCTACGATTTATAATGAAATATTTACTTCTAAATACAACCCAAAGTTACTTTATCATTAGAAACATAAGCCCTCATCCCCTCATCCGACAGGCGAGAATTAATCGAAAGTAATGGCACCAAGCCTCGCCTCACAGTCCAGAAGTAGGGCTAACTCGTTACAGTTAAGTTGGGAGAAGGGCATTTTAGAGTATATCGGACAGAAGTATTGAACAAAAATTTAGGGCCACAGGCCCAGACGGGTTTGAGCGAGCTACGGCTTGTGATTCAGTAAAGCCTTCAATTTTAACATATTGAATAAGCCAGACAAACAATATTAACAAATGAAGGGAGTTCCTTTCATTACCCATTTTTTCTGAATATAACAGCTGTACAAACATGTACACATTTTCCTACATACAAATTTACGAAACTCGAAACCCATAAAAAGGAACAACCCGGCCCACATCCTTCTCGTCAACATAATTCCGCCAGAGAATTTCCCACATAATAAGCAGTGGAACATACAAATGAACAGACTTCTAAACTAACCTAAACGACCAAATTCCATCCGCAACTGCTGTGTAGCAACGGATAACAGGCTATGCAGAGACGGTAAAACTTACAAATTTGCGGATGTACGGAGGGTAGGCTCACTCATTTCAGGTGGGAATCATAGGCGTCGAATAAAGATTCAGGAACAATCAGGGGCAGTTTCTCTATGTACATGAACAGCCTCCGAAGATTCTCCTTCATCAATGTTGACATGTCGACCACGTCTCTACTGTCGGTGAACACCCAAAGATCTCCGGAGTTCACCCTCTTGAGATTGTCTCGACAGAAGGGGCATGATTGTGATCTCGCGCGCCTACGATATACAACATAATCACTTTCAAATCTCAATTCTGCTCTGAAGAACAACTCAGATGAGAAAATCAAGTGATCAGGGAAGGAGGAATATATATCAAGTCAGCATAAGGTATATATTTTAACAATACAAAAAACAAAGTCGGAAATCATAGATTAATAACCTCCTTCTCCAATCATATATATAAATCTAATCATGTATTTTCGTTATAGAATGGGAAGAAAAAGGTTCGCTCAAATTGCCCCAAGAAAAGAGATCATATGAGAAAGATGATAGTT
Organism: Amaranthus tricolor; assembly: GCF_026212465.1. Lineage (NCBI taxonomy): Eukaryota > Viridiplantae > Streptophyta > Magnoliopsida > Caryophyllales > Amaranthaceae > Amaranthus > Amaranthus tricolor. The sequence continues at coordinate 31,252,778 of NC_080052.1, read as the reverse complement.
GGCATAGTAAACAAGTATTCCAACACCTTAGCAACAAAAATAGGTCTATCAACCAATATGAAAACATCGATCAGGAGCACAGTGAGGGTCCGAAAGTTGGTTAAATACAAGGTATTAAAGACATCCAAAACAGGCGTCTGCGGAGGAATATGAGTCGGAACTACATAGACCCGGACTAGAATCATACAAGTATTTGGAAAAAAAAAATCAATAAAATAAAATAAAAGTAGAGTTCGATTTATTAGTTGCACCAGGGAAGAATATGATTAAGCCCCAAGCTTCACTTTTTATTGTACAAGATGCACCCTCTACATCATTGGGATCACATGTCTTCAATCTGCATCAATTGGGTGTGTATATTATACAACTTAGATGTGTCCGTTGAACACAAGGTGCAAATATATCTGGGAAAAAACTTACTTATCTTCATGTCCTCGACTAACTCTTGAAACTCAAGCCATGGTGCAAAAACAGGGCCGCATTAGCGTATCGCGAGTCGCGATTGTATCGTATAAGTTTTCCGTTTTGCGACCGTTAACGCGACCAAAACCCTCTTTTGCACTATGGGGCTCAAACACATCACATTTTGGGTTCACTATTCTAGTGACCAACTTCCGGAAAATCGTCTCATCAAATTAACATTGTACTGCAATGACATCAAGAAAGACAACTCTTAGCTCCAAACACCATTGAACTGCAATATCAACATAGATCGTATATGCCCAAAACTGGAAGTGGAAGTAATGGATGTTCCTCCTTAAAGCATAAATTCCCAAAGATGAGGTCGGTATTTCTCATGAATGTCATAAAGTTTTAAGCTGGTTGTCATATACGCATTCCACTTCTATCCTACCCAAGCTTGAGTAGCAACGATCGAAAAAGGAATGAAAAGTCCTATCCTAAATATCAGCTAATATGGCAGAGGTTGTAGCCCAACACACTGAGTCACTCACGTCTGAAATCGGCAGATAATAAAAAAAACACAAGATATTCCAAAACCCAAAACCACTATAATCATAAGGCCACAAAAAAAATTCTCTCCTTCACAGAATGTCAAAAGCTCCCCAGCTCTAATTAGTCAATAGCATTTTTAGAAGTCAAAAAGATACTATCTCAAAAGACACCACAGAGATGTCAGTTGTCACTCAGGCGATTTAGGATTCAGCCCCATGCCATCGAGAATCTATGAAGCCACAAGGCCATTAAGAAGCAATGTTTGATACAAACTCACATTAGGTGCTAAAGCCTTGAAGAAAGCAAGCTAAAACCTCAACAATCTAGGCATGTCCGAAAATTGCCGATAGAAATCATCTTCCAACCTCAAGCAAATCCATCCCCCCCACCTCTCTCTCTCTCTCTTTAATTTCTAGTCAACAACACCATATATTTTGCATCAACACTTTGACTCGATTGAGTTGAATTCTAATTCACCATAAACATGTTTAACCAAACAAAGCTGCATCCAACTCGTCCCAATAGCTCTAATCAATCAACAAGTTTCCCACTCTGCTTTATAAGGGTACAATAAGCCATTGCAAAGCCATCATATCAACTGGGAATGCATAAAGTACACATCTTTCTTGATCAATCATCCGGTATTCTGTTAGCATTTGACTCATCTTCAAGATATGCACACCAACCTTAACAGCCATACAGCTGGAAATATAATATCTTGATTTACATACAAATCAAGATCAAACACACTTGGATTTCCTTTAAAGATAACGAGTAAGAAGAGGAGTGTTGTTTTTCGGAAAATACAACAGGGAGAGGAGGTGGGAGAACTAATATGGACAAGGACGCATCAAGAAAATAGTGATCAAAAGTTTCAGTACTATTGTGGGTAAACACAGGAAACAAACCACAAACCAAATTAACATACCAGTAAACTAAGAGATTAAGTAATTGATACTACCCACAATAGTTCTCAACACTAGAGAGCGACAGAAGAATCAATATTATCCTCTAAACGCATCCACATTAAAAAGTGACAAAAGAATTTAAATTACCATTCTCGATAGCACTTCAGGCACATGACATGATTGCAATTAGGCAACGCAATTCTGCTGTAGTTCTCCATGCATATACCACATTCTTCCTCTCTTTCGATATCCATATCTGTATACTGCCGATATTCCTCCCCATCTTTTTTCCGGTATCTTTCCATACAAACAGCTTTCTGCTTTTTATCCTCAGTATCAGTCACGCCACTTTCAAGTTGTAATAACGAAGGATATATTACCGCTGCAATCAATAAAACATGTATCATTATGTGAAAAGGAGATGAGCATCTCAAAATGTTGATTACACAAAAGGCACCTACCATAAAAATCTCTAATACTTGCTTTCCTTTCATGTGTTGATATAGTAGTGGTGCCATCCACATAAACCTACACAAAATAGTTTAAAACTCTCAAATACTAAGAACCAAGCTATGATATTGTACTCATCAATAAGGAACTAGGAATAATAGTTTCAAAGTAGAATTTAACCTTGTAAATTAATATTCTCAAAAGGCCCAGTGCTCCTGCCAAATTGCAATCAGTCCATTGAACCAAGAAAAGAAAGAAATGAGCAGCAGGAGCGTAGGATAATCTCATTTGAAGGCAAGCCCCGTCGTACTCTCTAGGTAACTCAGATGCCCTACATAAAAAAGTCAACTCATCAAATTAGAACATCTCAAAGCTTTAAACTCAAAGGATAAAGTCCACTACATAAACCAATAAATTAATGCCAAAACCTTAACAATAGACGGTGTTGACTGCATAAACCAATAAGTCAATCCAAGTGGTCGTCTCAAATCAAACTATCAAAACAAGCTCTAGCATAACTTTCATAGATACTCTGCACCACTTCATTGAAACAGAATGACCATAAAAAGACATAGTAAACTTGCTCAATGTCAAAAGACTCTCCAGCAATTGACCTACTGGCTCCCTATTGCTTTAGCAAACACTACTAGCTATAATCCATAATAATCACTTATAATCCAAAACCATTTCTTCCATTCAACAAAAAGAAAATCACCCATTATACACAGACCAAGTTCTCCGCACTATCTTTCACAAAATGACACAATTGTTTACAATGGCGCATAATGTGGTAATATTCAATGACATTGTTCATCCATGTTGCTCAACAGTATAGACCCTCTTATGATTTCAATGTAAATGCAATATCCTGATTTAGATAACTCACAACATATTAAGAATAAACTCCAAAAGTAACCACAATTAACTTAAAAAGTATCAAAGTCTTTGAGCTCCACCGTTGTAAGACCATAATGATTAAACATTGGAAACAAATTTCCACAATATAAAGACAACAAAAGAACTAAACAATGAATCTCAATAAACAATGAATCTCAAATTAGTTCATTTTTCAAAAGTCACCAAACAGACAGCTCAATCAAAGACAACAAAATTCATCATCAGATTTTTAACCAGCAAGAACTAAAATTTTCACAATCAAAGATCATATAGGAGTACTAAAGAAATAAAATTTAGAAACCCAGAAATAAAATTACACTTGATTAGCAGCATCCAACATCATAAAATTGGGAATTTTAAAAAGTCTTCAGAAACCTTAAATTTTACCTCTAAAACCCCAAAAGAAACTACCTTTATAAAAACTGAAAATGAAATAAAAATTCTCAAGAACAAATGAATATAAAAGGAGGAGAGTTTCATGGCTTACAGAGTGTTAGCATGCTGAATATCTGCTTCTAACACTTTGAGTGAATCCTTGAAAGACTTTCGCATAGAAGCCACATACATTTCTTACTAAAAATCCCTTATTTTCTCTCTCTAATTTATTTTTCCTCTTTCACTTTCAAATTTAAAATACCCAGAAAAAGCCAAAATCAAACGAAACCCACAAAACCATCATCAAATTAGATAAAATGGAATAAAACCCATCAAAAAATTTAAATATTTCCACCTAAAATCAACTGAATTTTCAAAATCATCAAAAACCCTAAAAATTGAAAAGTACTCAACAAACATATACACACTCTCTTTCTACTAATTGTGGAGGTGAAGGAAGTGTTTCTCGATAGGGAGGGGAAGCTTGCACTTTCTGGGTTTTTCTATGAACTTCCTTTTGATTTTTTTTGTTTTTTCCTTTTTATTTTCTTTTTTTAAAAGGGAAAGTGGGTTCACTTATGTAAAGGCAAAGAGAAAGGGTGGAGGATGTGAATGATGACAAGTGGTATTTTCCTATAAATGTCATCTTGAGCTTGACTTACATACTGTATAATAATGATATTTTATAAATAATAAGAAAAAATAAACAAAATAGTGATAAATATAATGTTAAAGAAGGTTTAATTAAAATATAATAGAGAAATAGAATAATGGTGATAATGATAATATGGTAGCATTGGCCTTATCCAAACTTTTAGATTCGTCCACCCACAGTTTCTATACTATTGCTGTCCAATTTCCATAGCCTATAATGTTTGACTTTTGTATTTGATGAATGGGGTAGATGTTAGAAGAATAAAATATCTTTCCACTTGAAATATCATAGCAAATACTCTCATTTACTTAAAAAAAATTATCACAAGTTTTTTATTAAAAAATAATGAGATTATTCAAATTATTTAACATTGAAGAATGATTAAATGTGTAAATGAGAATAAAAAAAGTGATATAACACTACTATAAATTATAGGGAAGTAAAAAAAGTATTTGGATAGTTTTTATTTCAAGTTTTCAACCAACTTGATTCTTTTCATTTGATCATTTCATTATGTATATAGTTTCCCCTTCTAAATTAACTCCAATATTAAAAATATTATACTATTTATTCATTATTTTTAATTTGTGATTTTGAATCTATACATTAAAAAAATAGTCAAGTTAGATTTTGTTTGAATTATCTCAATACAAAGTTATTAATATCAAATATTTATAATATTTAATTAAGATATTAAGAATTGAATTAATGAACTACGTAAAAAGTCAAACATTGCAAGTATTTTAAAACGGAGAAAATATATACTTATGCGAAATGCTAGAAGGAAATGTATTTATACAAGAATTTTATTTTATTTTTTAAAAAGGCATGTGATAATATTAGTAAGAAAATTAGTTTGAAGGTCTATGGAAAAAAAACCTATTCTACTTAAGTACTTCTAGCATTATGAGTAGTTAATTATAGTCATCAACTTAGTTACCCGCACAAAATCAGGGTCTCAAAACAAATAATAAAAATATTATATCCGTTAATCCCTTTAAAGAAGTGGCAAAGATGAATACGCATAGGCAAATAAACCTTCAAATACCAAGCTCCCAAAAGGAGAGTCATGTAAAGTAAGCAAAGAATGACTCAGAATGAGTATAGGAAAGGTTACGACAAATTACAATACAAGTTAAACTAATGTTGAGCCATTAAAAATAATAAAAACAAATAAATGGAATAACAAAAAATTTAAATCAACAAGATTAGTATTTAGGAGTTAGGACAAAAAGAAGCAGGTTAAAAGGCACATTTTAAGACGTAAATACCCCATTTCTAACTATTTATATTTTTAGTCAGATCTTTAAAGAGGTGCAACTCATTCAAGTTGATTTTTAATTTATTCCTTTCACATTCTCTTAGGTTTACCTTTACTTTTTTTACCTTCTACTATGCTGCAATCTATCCTTCTCACGGAAGCGTCAACATTTTTCCATTTCACAAGTCCAAGTCATCTCAATTTTTTTTCACGCATCTTTGCCGATAATGAGGCTACTCCTAGCCTGCCTCTAAATAATTCGTTGCTTATTATATCCATCCTTGTGCAACCGTACATTCATCTCAGAATTTTCATCTTCGCAACTTCTATTTTTTGTTCAAAAATCTTTTTTACGGGCCAACATATATAACAATGCTAGTTTGATTACAACTTGGTGAAATTTAACTTTTAATTTGAGCGGAAACTATTTGCACTAAGACCCCAATGGCCACACGCCACTTAACTCATCCCGTTTGTATATGATGAGTAACATCTTCATTAATCTTCACATTACTCTGAATAATCGATCCTAAAACTATAAAACACTTACGGCCCGTTGGTTTAGTGGTACTAAATAGTGGTAATGGAAATGATTTATAATGTAAAATTTCATCAAAAGTTCCACGTCATTCCCATGGTAATGAAACTTTGATCATAAAAAATATTTTTGTTCACAAATTTTCATTACCATCTAATATCACCTCTCCCAATAGTAATGCATTTGAATGAATTTTATGAAGAAAAATGAGATGATTGAAGTTGGACAAGCATGACCATCAAGATAGCAAGAAATTTTTTAACCAAAATTATACTAAATTTCATTCTCATTACCACCTACTAAACGGGTCGTTAGAGTAGATACTCCGATGCAACCTTATTCCTTCTCCCGTGATCACTTATCACCCTAGTCAAAAGTTAGTCAAAAGGACAAGGTGGTACGTAATTAGCGGCCCATAGCCCAACAAAGTTCGGATTTGGCCCATTATATTGGCGGTATGAGAATAGTGGATGTCACGGATATCATGATTCATTTAGCTTTGAATTAAGGCCATTTCTCCTATACATCAATAATAAATAGAACCATATTCAAAAAAATGAATTAAATAGATAGAATTATTTCAAAATTTTTAAATACATAAACTTTTTGTAAATATTTTATTAAAACAGTGCGAGAAGAGAAGTCATCCTGAGTTCCTGACTACTACACAATAATTATAAAGCTTTTATTATAAAATACATTAATATATACTTTATTAAAATAATTTTACATATAGAAAGCTCACAAAAATATTTTTTGGTGAATATTAGAGCCTTTTAGTATTCTTAGCGTCTTTGTCCTAACTTAACTTGTGTAAGGATTTGCAGATAGTTTTCTATACATACAATTCACCGCTTACATAGCAAGACCCTCTATTTTTGCCTTTTCAGTATCTTAAACCATATTCTTCCTACCTTCTTTTTAAGGGGGAATGAATACGAATCGTCTATCTTCTAACCAGATTCATATTTGTATATATATAACAACCTAATATTTCATTTTAATTTTATTTTATAAGTATTAAATAAGTATATTCATTTTTCCCCATCAAAATCTCAAAAACAAGGGTGAAGCTAATATCTTTGATAGAGTTTGAAATTTGAAGTTGTTGATGTATAGAAATAACAAGATTTTGTTGTTGAAAATTATAAGAGGTAGAAGAAGAACAAGTTAGCATCTTTAATTAGAATCATGTAAAAGTAAGCATGGAAAAGCTAAGAAGAGCGTTGTTAGGCTTGTGAACTACTCCTATCATTTACATTAATTAGAATCATGTAAAAGTTATCTAGCAAGAGCTTCCCCGTCTGTTTCTACCACTCTCGTTTTGAAGAGATTGCAACACTAATAATTGACATAAATATTACAAAATTAGTAGAGACCACTAAATTTTGTAAGACAAAATTAAAAGTGAGAAAAAAAAGAGAATATTATGGATAAGAATTAAAAAAAATATTTAAAATACTACCTAAAATAAAAATGTCGTAAAATTAAAAAAAAAAAAAATTAAAATGAAAAGTGTGATAATTTGTTAGAATATACTATTATTTTTGTGCATTGCTCTGCTGCCGGTGCTTCATTTACTCTACAAAGGCTCCTATGTAACAGGAATATAACCATATATATATATATATATATATATAATCAGATCTTTCTTTTCTTATTTCTTATCACTTTCGCAAATTTCTCATGCTTATATTTGTTTTATATTATTTTGTGTAAAGAAGGATAATGCAGAAAGAAGAGAGTTATACGGTATGATTATTGATATACTCATACATATGTACAGTTTTTATATATACATGGAGCTACATGTTATATTTGCTAATTGCTATCGAGTCAATTGGAATTAACTTTTTTATTATCATAATTCATCGAGGTAAGAATTTATATATTTAATCATTTTATAATTCGTCTAGACTGACATCAAAATAGAAGTCTCTTGATAATATTAGGATAATGAACTTACATTCTTACATAATCGAAGTATTATTGAAAGAAAATAAAACCCTTTTACCTTCTTTTTTATTTACTTAGAGTCAATATGTGCACGACCACAGTTTATAAGCATTGTTAAGAGCCTCAATTTCTGCAAATTCTACAATTTTATTTTTATTTATATATTTTGGAAAAATATTTTTTATCATGCAGTGAATGTCAATAATACATGACAATTTTGTTTTCTTCAATTGGTTGATCTTTATTATTGTTTGATAATTATATATTTATATATTTATCTTAATATTAAGTATTGTTAATTAATTTGTTGTATATTTAGGTTTATTGAGTACACAAATATATCTTCTTAAAAACAAAATTAGAATTAATTTCGTCAATCATCACTAAAAAATAATAAATCAGATTGGCATACATGTCTTAAGAGTAAATATTTTAAACATCGGCTTAATTTGTACTCTTATGTTTTTGCTTATAAATCTTTTCGATTTCACCTTACAATTTGTTCATAAAGTACTCTATTTGTGCAGGTGGCTACTCAAGCAGGAGGAAAATCAGTAGCAGACTGCAATGAAGAACAGTCTAGTACTCCTCCTGACCCCACATATAATTATCAACATACTAATACATCCATCACTGGATCATTAGATTACAATATACTAAACAACCCTTCTAATAATGAACCTATTAACAATCTAATTCTATCAAGAACAGGTTATCAGGAACAGCCTAACAGCACTATGAATTGTGTTGATAGAACACTAAGTTTTGCTGATGTTATGCAGTTTGCAGATTTTGGGCCTAAATTGGCCCTTAATCACCCACAAACTAATAATAATGATCATGATGAACATAGTATTAATGGGATTGATCCTGTTTATTTTCTTAAATTTCCAGTTCTTGGTAGTTCATCACATAATACAGCTCCTTATAATCATAGTGGTTATAATCATCAACAAGAAAATGCTGGTTGTGTGGCTGGTGTGTCTAATAACATGAGTAATAGTTACACTAATCCAGTGCAGCTTGAGTTTTTGAGTAATTCTCATGATGATAATCTTATGGGATTAAGTTTGGAAGAGAAATTAGAGCCTATTAGTACAGGTGGAGGCGGAGATGGTAATGGAGGAGGAGGAGTCGCGGAGGGGATTAATAAAAGTAGCGGTAACACTACTAAGAGGAAAAGGCCGCGAACTATCAAGACCAATGAAGAAGTGGAAAGCCAAAGGATGACTCATATTGCGGTTGAAAGGAACCGAAGGAAGCAAATGAACGAGCATCTTCGAGTTTTGAGGTCTCTCATGCCGAGCTCCTATGTGCAAAGGGTACATATATAACATATATAGTTGCTTCTCTTTGTGTTTTAAGGTCTCATTGATGAGGCTAAGAATAGGGTAGTACATGAAGAAGTCTGACGGTGATATGAGGTCAATTACATAGATCAAAACAAATAAACGTGAAAGGTTTTCGTAACAAAAATTATAAGTTTACTTTATTTGATTGAATCTTATAATAATCAACAACAATGAAAATCAATTCCAATGATCATCCATATATATATATATATATATAGATGTTGGATCAAATAAGAAGGATTTTAAAATCAGAAAGGTGAGAAGGATTTTTGTTTGGTTACTATATATAAAAAAAGGATACTATGTTATAGATTAAAAACATTTTAAAAATTATTTCACAGTTACCTTTCTGTGTAACATAATTACTTTTACAGTTATGAGTTTTTGGCTCAGTCGTGACCATAGATTTTTTTTTATTTTAGTGAAATCAAGGATATAGAGTTCTTCTTACCCTTCTCATTTTCAATCCCTTCTCAATGGATTTATCCCATATATATATATATATATATATATATATATATATATATATATATATATATATATATATATATATATATATATATATATATATATATATATATATATATATATATATATATATATATATATATATATATATATATATATATATATATATATATATATATATATATATATATATATATATATATATATATATATATATATATATATATATATATATATATATATATATATATATATATATATATATATATATATATATATATATATATATATATATATATCTTGAGATCTACTCAATCTACTTAAATTTAAATTTGAGATTGCCTTTTGATTTGGTATCAGAGCAATTATAAAATTAACTACTCCTTTAATCTAGCTAGTAAATATATGATACTAATTCATGGTATTGTAGGGTGATCAAGCATCAATAATAGGAGGGGCTATAGAGTTTGTGAGAGAACTAGAACAACTTTTACAATGTCTCGAGTCTCAAAAAAGAAGGAGATTGTATGGAGATCAAGCACGACCAATGGTAGATTCCTCTCCCTCCTCCTCGACAGTCATAGGACTAGTGCAACAAACTCTGCCCCAGTTTCCACCACCACCCGGAAACCAATATCTTCACCTTCAGCCGGATGATGATCAACTTCGTCTAATGGATCATCAGCCCAACCCTACACCTGGACCGGGAGGGTTAGGATTGCTCCAAGAAGAGACCGCAGAAAGCAAGTCTTGTATAGCTGATGTTGAGGTTAAGGTTTTAGGTTTCGATGCTTTGATTAAGATCCTTTCTCGGAGGCGACCAGGCCAACTCATTAAGGCCATTGCTGCACTTGAAGATCTACACTTGTCCATTCTCCATACAAACATCACTACCATTGAGCAAACCGTTCTATATTCTTTCAATGTCAAGGTTGGTAATGAAGCACGATTCACAGCTGAGGATATTGCTACTTCTGTTCAACAAATATTTACTTTTATTCATGCCAATTCCAATATTGTTTAAGTCAAATATTTCTAAATCCTATTTAATTTTTCATGAATATTCTAGCTAGTCATATGCGACATTTCTTCTTCAATCTTTAATAATAGGGTCATACTAACTAATTCATGTTTGACGGGTTTACTACTTATTTTTATGTATATCCTCAAAATTTATTGGTTAGTAAATGATAATTGAAAATATAATTAAATGAAAGAAATCTGTAGATAAAATAGAGTCATTAAGTTTATAATTAAGAGAAAGAATCTATGACTATAATCACAATAAAAAGTTATAGCAAACTCATTTCAAGGAACAAAGATGGATAATACTTTTTCTCTCTTCATTTTGCACCATTTTATATATTGATCTATTCCAGTGATCTTACACCCTTACTCTCTTTTTAATTTGTCTCCGTCTTAATAAATTATTTCTATTATTCACTTTTTTTTATCATTCTCCAACTTAATTTTCATTTCTTTAAATTTCATTTATTATTTACTAAATGCAAAATGAGTGGTATACAAAAAATATATCAAAATCATGGTTGAAGTCTGAAGATGTGCTTTTCTGTCCTTTCTTGGACCATTCGACTCTGAAAAATTCATACATGTATATCATGAATTCATGATAGAAATCAAACAAAAAAATGTAGAGCACAACTCCAATTTTGCCTGTTCAAAATGCCAAATACTCCCAACTTTAAAAAGTCAGAATAAATTATAGTGGAATTCTTGACTAGTTCTTATAAAAACAAAACAAAACCACAGCAAAATATCAACGTTATTTTCAAATGACATCATATATTGTACAAATAAATGTTACAGAAATAATACAATAATGAATAAACCTCATTATACAAGCCATGATAAATGATTGAATAAACCTCATTATACATGCCATGACAAATGATTGAATAAGCCTCATTATTCATAAGCCGCGCTCAATATAGGTAGTAATCGGATACAGGAAAAAATTAGGAAAAACAAGGAACACGATCCCGGAATACTTTCAACATACCAGAAAAAGTTACTATTCCGACCAAGCTATAATCATCTTCGACAACCCACACGTGATTATACCGATGTGACAATGACTGTATCATCACTGCGATCAAGGAGCTCCTTGGGTGACAAATGATGGGCTCTGTTCCACTTGCAAATAGCCCTGAATTAGATCTGGTGCGCTTTACAGTAGTAACAACTTCGTCATCGGATGAGGAAGACGTAGATGCACTTAAGCATGACGAAAGCGAAAGAGTTGAAGGATGGTCTTCTAAAAGTTCCAACATTCCGTCTAATTTTTTCTCTTCTAACCTTGTTTTAACCAACTGAACAAGATCTTCTGGAGGGCCACCATAGTCGATGTAAGCCATAAGATCACCAGCGGAAAGAGTAACAATGGCAGGAGCAACAGTCTCGTCACAGCAAGCGAGCGTGTAAAGTGAGATCTCGCCTATTAGTCTACCCTCATTATCTACCACTGCTACAGCAGTCTGGCCTGACGGAGAGTTGCAGATTGCGTTGAGGGCAGACAGCGCAGGATCGTTGTAATGAACAGATAGGGTCTTCTCCTCAATGATGTTAAGGGATTGGAGCGTGTTGAATGGGGTGGGAGAGAAGTGGTTGATGGAGTTGAAGAAGAAGCGGATTACATCTTCCTGAGTGATCCAGCAGAATTGGCGCCCTACAGAAGGTTTTTGCGAAGACCTTTGCTTTGGGCTGCTGCTGTTACGGCTCCTCCTAGGCACTATGAGACCTTGAGCTCCTTCAAGAATGCTATCTACTGCATCAAGTATGCTGCAAGATCAAGGCAAACAGTAACATCAGTAAATGAGTTCTATGCATACACGTACGAATACAACTTAAACTTCAAATTAAGATGCTCGAAATCGATTATTGCTCTTTCCATTCAAGATTGTCAATTGTTTCAAAGCTATCATGATGATGAGGAAGACAGTAGACTTTGATTCAATCTGTCCTCACATCCTATTCCTCCACGAGTGAGGTTATCGTGTGAAATCAAACTGATGAAAAATACCATTTTCACATTTCACCATTATTTCTGAACATTTGAAGCAGTGCAGGAAGAGGTGGTGTGATTTATATTTTAATTCGGTTTATTGGTTCCAATGAAGAGAAGGAAATGACATTCAAATATACAAGAAGACGTACTTGAACCAATACAGTTTGCAAAAACCGCTACCAGACTTTCAGTAGCCTGATGGCTTCTAGCATTTTGGTTTCTATTTAACAGAAATAAAGAATGAAAAACCAACATTAAAGCTAGCAGAAAGTATTGTATGAGACCGTCTCAACGTGAGACGGGTACATACAAGTAGTCCAAAGTTAAACTTACATAGCAGTTAACTAAACAAAAACGGTTTTTTCATTAGATTTTAATGAAATTAAAAATTTGGGTCAGTCCACATTAAACCGTCTCACGATAGACGGTCTTAATAAAGAATTTGTCTAAAGCAATAGCATCAATATGTCACAAAGTGAAATTTACATCACCCAGCCTCTAATGAAGAGCAACAATTCCATGGAAAAGGATTTGCAAAGCAGGATCTAACCAAGATTTGCTTTACAGATATTGTTAACCAGTTGAGTAAAATTACCCCATATTATCCATCAAAAATTTTACTAGATCTTTTCTCTAGTGCCCTGCAAGAATTTTAGGTGGTTGGATCTTATCACATGACTATTAATCCCTATAACAAATCCATTTGATGTGTAAAAATATATATATATATATATATATATATATATATATATATATATATATATATATATAATTTCAGAAATGAAATTTAAAGCTCATGATAAATATGAACTCCTAATTCTTTTAGTTGCATCATAATTTATAGACCCAACATTTTCGGCTAAAATAGTAAATTCATGTTACAAAAAAAAAAATAATTGAATTGACGTTAGATCAAGTAACAAATGGCTCAAAATTTCATATCGAAAGCAGATTACAAATAGCACAACAGTTGATAAATGTCAACCACTAAAATCTAAAAAATTTATATCTAGTTCATCAGCTAGTACTTTTCTTTTAATGGTCATCAGCTAGTACTTTATGATGCTCTCATTGTTGTACTTGAAAACGAAAGGGCACATGACAAATGATAATTTTTGTGGGTAAACATTTAGATATAGCCATACTTTCCACAATATTATTGATACCACACGAGGAGTACTAACTTAACGTTTCATTGCTTCAATACTATTAAATGACTCCTAAGTCCTACCTAAGGTGAAGTTTGAAGCGTTGAATGTATGCAACTTTATCCCAATGCTACCAATACCAACCACATCCCAAATTTAATTACTTTCATCATTATTGTACCCCTAAAAAATCTTCTAAAAAGCCATTTTGTATTATTTTGATCCAAAAACCCACGGAAAGTCATTTAAAAAAATCAAAAGGATTTAAGCTACCCAAATTGACCCGGAATTTAAACTTGAGGATGATGCAATTGAACGCTTTTCACGAGCAAAAAGTGTGAATCTTCAAAGGATTTGAATCAAATTAGTCAAGTTAGATACAAATGAACTTAGAAGTTGAGACAGTCGTATCCTGCACTTGGATAATGAAAGTTCATTCAATGCCTATGTCAATGCTTTACGGAACCTTAGGGCTAACAACAGAAACTAGGCGTGAAAACATCAAAACTTAACCTAATAGAAGTATAAAAATTTTATCATAACTTTCCAAAATAATTAGATTAAAATAACCAATGATTTAAACTCTATGGGAAGAAAATAACATTGTTGAAGCTAGCCTACAAGGTTCGAGATAAATCAGATGGACGAGAATGTGAAGATAAGTTAGATTATGGCTTAAAGTAAATTAATTTGGTCAAATATCATTTTAGAGGTTAGCATTGTAGCATATAATGTAAATATAGTAATATTTGATGCTTTCACCTTTTGAATTACATCGGATATACTTCCTCCTTTCTAAAATTCTCATAAAAAATGATTTTTTACATTGTTTATCGTATAAGTTGTCTAGAAAAAATATAATCAGGTGAAATTTTATTTGATTTGTAGCATACTTTCATAATATATTAAGTTTTTATAATTTTTAAATTATAAAATTTAATATATAAATAATCAAAATAACATATTAAATTGCATAAAAATGTAGCAAAACAAAATAATAACTCATAAATATTTTATGACTATAAATTCTAAATATTATTTGTATTTCATTGTCAACACCCCACACACGAGATCAAACTTTTTTTGAGCAGGCAGCAGAACAAATTAATTCATATAATTGCAGAATAACGACAAAACTTAAGAATCAAATTTACTTCCTCCCCTATTATTAACTTTTATTTACTTTTGAATGCAATTTAATATATTAATTTAATTTTTAATATTTAAATTATAAAATTTAATATTAATAATTTTTGAAATGATACAAATTAAAGAACATCTTATATTTTAACTTAGCTTAAAACTAATCACAAATTACCAGCAACTAATTTGGAACATGAAGTATAATAACAATAACAAAATAAGCACACATCAACCACAATTCTTGAAAAAAATGCACAAATTCATCTTCATGCCAAAATGCTCGAATTGTTATTCACAACAAACATAATAATCACAGGAAAATTCAAAGATAAAAATCAATAATAATTTGCAAAGCAAACAAACAAACAGAGGAGAAAGATTTTGCCCCATTCAAATCAATTTTAATTGCAAAATAACGATGGCAATTAACAATTTAAAACATAAAAATAACAAGACAAACAGACATTAACCACAATTCTTCAAATTAAATGCAAAATTTCATCTTTACACAAGAAGAAAAAAGAAAATTCAAATTCAAACAGGAAATTCGATGCTAATAACCGATAATAATTTCCAAATCAAACAAACATAGAAAAATTAATTACCTAGAAGACGGATCCAACACTTTAACAATGGAACCACCCTTTGGAGGAACAAGAACAGAGACAGGAGAGCTCAAAGCAAGAGAAGGATGGTTACGATTATCTTCTCGGCAAAGAAAGCACAAAACATCAGCAACACTAATTTTTCCGATACATATAGAAGGTTCTCCAGAAAGTGACGGAGAAGACCAAACGGTAAGAGAGGTGTCTCCGGAAGATCGTCGGAAAAGTGAGATAGCGTCGGCGATTGTAGCCGTTAGAGGGAGAGGCCTTAGCGGGGGCTTCCCGAGACAGAGATCAGAAATTTCATGTAATAATAATTGTACTGCCATGCACTAGAGAGAGAAAAATGTGAAGAAAAGCTTGAAGAGGTTGTTAATGGCGGAAATTTTTGAGGTTCAAGAAATTTTTAATAAGGTGTTATAAGGTGAACCGGTGATGGGTATTTATAGGAAATATTTGGGGATTTTCTTTTTATAAGTTTGATTAATTTATTTTACAGGTTGGACGACAGGAAGGTGGTACTACGGACTTGATTAGATTGTGATTCCTATTTCCATTGCAATTGATGTCGTGACAAGATCTCTTTTTAATGAACTAACCTATTAAATTATTAATTGAAAATAATAATAAAAAAATAAATTAAAAATTTTAAAATATAAAACTAATATTAAAATAAAACACTGTTGACATCATCACCATTTAAATTTACTTACGTGTCACAATCTCAATAAAAATTTTCCCTCCAACACTCATGATGATGTCATTGTTTTTATAACTACTTTTTTTTATCTTTGACTTTATTACTCGCATCATTTAATATATTAGAAAATCATTGAGTATTATTTAGTGTATTGGATATTTTGAGATGGTTAAAACATAATATACTTTTATTATGTTTTTTTTACAATTGGTTACTTAAATGCAATGTATAATTCTAATATGATTCAGGTTGTCACTATTCTTATATAAGTAAATTATATTTTCATGACAAAAATTATTTTTATCGTTTAAACTTTTATAAAATAACTTTACATACTTTTGTGTTAAATTTGATTTTGAAATGTGTTATTAATAGTTGTAATACTTTATATGAATTAATTTAATTTAAGTAAAAAATTTAATAAAATCGTGTATCGCAAGGACACTATCTGGTTATATATTAAAAGATTAAGTTATGAATTATAGCAAGGTTAGAGATTTAGCTGATTAAAGCTTCTAATGTTTATTTTTTGCGCAAATTACAATCATCAAACAATCAAAGTTTATGGCGGTCAGGTCAATTCACATAATTTCAACTGTTTTGATGCTCGCAATTTAAGGTTTGAAATTCTTTTATTTGGCCTGAACGACGTAGACTTTGATACTTTAATGGCTATAATTCGAAAAAAATAAACATCGAAACTGTGAATAATCCAACATTTGTTATAATTTACTGTGAATAATCTAACTTTTGTCTTAGTTTGCTAGCAGCATACCCTATCATTACTTATTTTTAATAGTATGTTATGTTGTGGACAAATAAATAGCAAATATTAGAATATTAATGTTTAATCTAAAGGTGGATTATTCATATTGGATGGGGCAAAATATTGAATTATTAATGTTAATTTTTCCTTTTCATAATGATTCATTGTAGATAATTTTACATGTACAAGTAGGTGTTATAATGGTTTATAATAAGTATTTCTATAAATGGAAGTAGGTATTTAATTTTAATAAGTAATAGTAGGTGTTTTTGCATGTAGAAGTATGTGTTGTAATGGTTCACATTAGGTATTTTACAAGAACAAGTAGTTGGTGTTTTTTCAGAAGTATGTATTTTAATAAGTCATAATAGGTATTTTATCAATAAAATTAGGCATATATTTTACACGTTTTAGTAGGTTCCATAGTTGTATACTTGTATATAACATGTTATTTATCAGTAAAAATGGTTTTTTTAGAATTAATGAGTCATAATAAGTATTTTATAACATTCTTGAAAACCTTTCAATAACATATTATCTAACTGCACCACCATCAACAACATCATCAACTCCTGTTTATTTTCTAGAAAATTTGATGAAAATGGTACATCATCGTCAAAAGATCGTGGAACATTGCATGATATATGAAGCCATAGCTCATAACAAAAAATTAAAATATAAATTCATTTTACATAGGTCGATCTTTTTGCTGTTTGTCTATGACAACGGATTATATTTGAATATGATCCACGTGAATTCAAATTTAAATTCATTTTCTAAGAAATTAATTAAACTTGGGTCCAGATAGACTCATGTGACTACTAATTATAACTCTAATTTCTTTAATTGACCATTGATTATATTCTTTGTGTGAAATGGAAATGAAATTGCTCATTAACCATATACTTCATTAAAATAAAACATCAACAATCATTAAAATAATCATAGGCACATTTGATTGAACTGATATGCATTTTCATAAGTTTTTCAGAGTATGAATGGGGAATTAAGATAATTGAATTAATTAGTTTTTAAATTAATTAAAGAGTACAACGATGCGGTGAAGCGTGGCTGATTTCTAAGCAAAGTTAATACAAATTAAAACTAAGCTGACATCGGTGGTCAGCTCAATAAACTGACCAATTTGTTAAAGGTTAAATCCATTATTAATTAAAAAAAAAATTTCTACAAATAAATCATTTTGCTTGCTGCATTAGGTTTAATACGTACATTGTTGTGATCATTACGAAATCAAGTTTATCGATTCCAAAATAACACGTAGATTCTTTTTCGCTTTTTTTAAAAATGACAAAATTTGACTTATGAAATATGCGTACGTTTAGTAAAATTATGTCGATAATATTATACAAAACAAAGGAGATGTTAAAATGAATGTGATAGAAATATTTTTATAAAAGAATATTATAACAAGGTAAAAGCAATTAACTAAATAAAAATGATTATCTCAAAGGGACGAGAGAAGTAATTTATGATCATATGGACACTAATTATATCATATACTCCCTTCGTCCCTATAAGAATATACTCAAAAGCTTTTGGTTGAAATCAAGTGAAAAGGAAAATTGAGTTGGAAAATAAGTCAAAAACAAATGATAAAAATAAATGGTTAAAATAGAGAGAACTAATAAATTAGTGAATGAGATTGAAAGAAAAAGATTAAGACCATTATCAAATTAAAACAAAGTATAAAATAAGTGAGATAAACTGACATAAAAATTAGTCCAAATTAAAAGAGGCAGAGAAAGCAATACCCTTAATTAAAAAAATTAATACTTGCTATCCATATCTATAAGATTATGTATTTTTTTCAAAGAGAACCATTCTATAAGAACTTCACACTACTGTATGTAGAGCAATAATAGGAATTAGGATAGGTTGTTTTATGAAAAGCTTTTGAGATGTGTACGAGTGAGATAATGTAGGCGGAAAAAGTAAGAATTTTTTATGGGATCACTTTACAAAAATACAATCTTTATAGTCTTATAAATAGTGTCATCGATTCACATAATAAGATTTTTAAGTGATTATGAGCACTAGAAAAAGGGCAAATAAAGACATTTCTTCTTAAGAATGGCCTAGTAAGACGTCCAATATATTGTCGTGGGGTGATACGTCAAAAAACAAACCTTCCTCCACAGCTTGATCCGACTTTAAAGACTACAGGGCCATATTTCATACATACTAGACCTGTCAAATAGATTAGATTTGGTCGGGTTGGAGTTCGAATTATATATAAACAGGTCAAAAAATCCTTGATCCAAACCCAACCCATTTAGTTAATTGGGTTGAAAATCACAACCTTAACCCGACTTGCAACTGATCAGGTTGACCCACTTAACTTGTTTATAATTTTTTTGTTTTCGTTTTAAGGTTTTTAACGTTGATTAATTCTAATTTTTTAGGCTTTAATTTTAAGTTTATGTTTTTTTTGTTTATTTTGTATTTACTATGAAAAATAAGAAAATATTAAATGAACTAAGTTTAGCTTATACTTATTGATTTAACTTAGAAATTAACACATTTAATTAAATGAGTTACACAGGTTTTTTTCAGGTTTAAAATTTTGACCTGGACCTAACTCATTTAATAAACAGATCAGGTCGGGTTGACCCATTTAATTAATTAGGTCAAAAATCTCAATCCAAACACACTTATTTCGAATTAGGTTCAAATCGGGATAGCAGGTCGGGTCAACTTTTGTCAACGTTAATACACACGGCTATAACCACGGCCAGTAGCCCATTACCAATAATCCGATCTGCTGATCAATATCCAACAAAATCCTATAATCAACATTACATACACCCTATATATATTCGGAGAAAAATTCAATCACGTGTAAATTGTCCAATTATATAGAATTTATGAAATAAGAAATTAAAAAAGTTCACATTATAATTAATTTTACTTTATTTTAAATTAAAAAAATCAAATTATTTTTTAATTATTCTTTAGACCCTAAATTAGTGAAAAAATTAATATTAATCGGGAAAATTTATTGTTCGTAGTAATTTACTTATAAATATACTTTAAATTGTATATTGGTCATCATCCTCCCTATTTAAAACCAAATATGTGCATACTCCTTCCTAACTAGACCCTAAAAAGAAGGTGACTTGTATTATTAAGACCTCAACTTTTAGGTATATTTTTTAATATATTCTTTTTAGTCCAATTCTTTCAATTATAATATTTAAAAACAAGATTACTTTCTTCATTAATGTAGGAGATATGAAAATTTTTGAAAAAAAACGTATTTAGACTTTTGTTTGTTTTTTTCAATTTGCATATACACAATTATAAGAATTAAACAAGATGTGGAATTATCTCATTATTTGCAACATTATATAGGTAATAAAAATGATTAGTAGATAATTTTACTATAATAAGGGACGGGGAAGGAAATAGATTTTATCTTGAAAAAAATTGTTTTTGTAGTTTTTTTTGCTACGTAAATTAATAGAATCTCCTAAGATTTTTGAACAATAAGAAATTAATGAATATTTTAATCAAATTAAACCATTTAAAAATAAAATATTCTAAAGTGGACGAACATTTTAAAACTGTGTAATTGAATAAATATAAATAATAAAATAAAACTAAAAGAGTAAACATTTTTATTAAACAATATAAGCAAGTAAAGAAATTGCATGCCCTCTTCAATCCTATATTTTTTTCATTTTTAGTATAGCATCTTTTTTTTAAAAAAAAAAATCTTCTTGTATAGATATGTGCAATCAAAAGAAAATGAAGGAAATATAAATTTTCAATCACGTCATCAAATTCATGAAATAAAACCAATAAAAAAATTAAAAGCTCCAACTAACCCATATTGAACTTGAGAATAGGGTCAAAAAAAATGTTCCATAATTTTTTTCTTTCTTCAAGTTCAAGACATTAGGAATATTTTCCTTAGCATTAATTGCCATTAATACTTCAAGTAAGATAAATACAACTACCCAAATGAAACTTTTCTACTCTATTCTATTCTAAGCAAATATCTATTTATTTTTGACACAATCTTATTTATCATTTCTATTTTGTATTTAAAACATAGTTAATTAGAATTTTGTTTGATTCGTTTCATTGTAACCTTTATTAATATTAATTTTATATAATTTGAAACTAAGCACAAATTAAAGTAGCACATATATAAATGTGCAAAACAAATAAAACATTTTATTAGAATAAGAGGGATTAGAGTAACATTTTGTAATGGATCATGTGATAACCTTCATGGATTGAAAAATTAGCATGTTAGCACATATAAATGAATAACTTTTAAAGTTATTCACCCTACTAACACTTACTCTCACACAACTAATACACTAAATAACGCCTAATATTTCTACTAAGTAGTTAAATGTCAGTTCGGTAGAATATTGGAACTACTAACAAATACTCACATAACTAATTTTATCAAACATGTGAACTTTACCAAAATAGTTACGTGTCGATCTAATAAATTAAATTATTAATTTGTCAGAACAATCAATGAGGCAACTAGCGTTTTGTTCATGACTACGTACTATATAGCAAGGTTAGGTAGATCTTGAGGATAGGCAAGCATTGCCAATTGCCATACTCTTCGATAAACGTAGTCTTTATTCAAAAATGCAGGCAACATAATATGAGGATTGAAGAGTGCCAAAGGCCAACCTTGCATGCCTCAAGATCTACCTAACCAATAGCATTGCAGTGCAATATAAATGTGGTTCTTAATGATTTAATTCACTGCTTCCGTATAAATGCTTTTCATTAACAAAACATGTAATAAGTATGTAACATAAATACTCAATTGGTTATCATTTGTTTTTTCACGCAGTTTTAAAAGTATGTTTTGGTAACTCAATATTTATCAATGTATTTTATAAAAATAATAAAAAGTATATGATAAATTTTATATGTGGAGACAAATTTAACATGATTTTACATAGATATATTTTAATTTGTAGATATTCATGAAAATTCATTTACAAGTTCTTTAGATCTTCTCTATTTAAGTAGAATATTTCTTGTGGAAACATCAAACAAAGGGAGTATGCATACTCTTTTGTCCCTTTAAATTTGCAATTGAAAGTGATGTTTTCTCTTACAACACACCGCCCTCGCCGACAAACTTAATGAGATAGAAAAGTAATACATAACCCAAGAAATAGGATTTTTTGAAGGAAAATATGAAGAAAATTAGTTTAAGTAATGTTGATGATTAAAATCTACTTTAAGATTATGGTCATTTTAAAATTGTATATAATCATTTTAAAGCTATAAGTAATTTCTTTGCGATTGTAAATATACATTAGATTAGCTTAATAGAGTTGGTTTTACCGTAAGACTGTCTTATTTGAAAATTCGTCATTTTACCATAAGTATTGATATTGCTTTCTGCTTTTGAATATGTTATATTTATAAACAATATGTTTTTGAGAAAAGATGAAAACAAAAATTTAATAATAAAAGTAAAAGTAGGGTTCATCTTCAAATTGAGAATTAAATCTTATTTTAAGTGAAATAAATATAATTTTTTTATCTATCTTTAACATTATAATTGATCAATCCCAAATTTTCAAATGTGAAAACTTTTTTTAAAGTTTGCAAAGAAAATAGGAGGAGCATTGCCGCCTAAGGTACCAAAACAGCGCCAAGCCAACGAAAGACGTTAAAATCTAATCCACAATTACTGTAATTAGGGTTTCTTAAAAAATTCTGAAATTGTTGTGATTTGACTGATTCAATCGGAAAACATGAGAAGCGAATCAGCGATCATGCGAAATCCTCACCTCGACGAGGTTCTGACGATCGAAATTCCCGTTTTAAGGTTCAAATTATTCTCTTTCTCTAATTATTTCATCTCAGTTATTTTTCTCCAATTATTGTTAAGCAATTGCTTCATTTCATTACAATGGAATTCGTCTTTAATGTTTTTGGTTGGTCGTTGATCAAGCATTGTTTCAATCTTTTTCGAATATTTTTGGTAATTGATTAGAAATCAAAGAAAGTTGTTCAAATTTTTTTTTCATGTTGAGGGATTTGTGTAATTTGCTCGTCGTGTGTTTCATTTATCTAATGTTTGACAAAGAGTACATATTGGTGAATTATATTGGCATGTTAATGTAAATACTATTGACATTGTTGATCATGTAATTTACTGACTTTATATATCTCAACATAAGTCACGGGAGTTGGACCGTGAAATGGGATTATAGAGATAGAGCTGGCAGAGATGAAAAGAGGAGAGTTATGGAGGCCGTTATGACTTGTAGCCCATTCTAATTGAAAGTGACTAGCAAAAATGTTTTACTCTCGTTAAGAATGGTGATGAAGGTGCAAGTTTACACAGCCATAGAAGTATTGGAGGAAAGGTTTTGTTTCATTGTTTGAATACAAGAGGCTAAATAGCTCTTTTTGCGAAAGCGTTGTTTTTTACGACATACAACACCTCTATATATACTAATAGACATACACAGCTAGGAGAAGAAATAACAACTAAACATGACATGGATAGCTATAACAAAGTTGTAACAGACTCTCTTGGCCCCATAACATAAAGTTTCTTTATGTAACGTGTGTATTATTCGTAGCTTCATATTTTGCAATACTCTTAACTTCCCCCCCTCAAACTTGGGTGGGTATTAACCAATCAAGTTTGGATAATAGTGGTTTGGAAAGAGTTATAGGAAGGGTTTTGGACCTTTTGGTGAAGCAGTAGGAAGGTAAGTAAGATGAATGAGACCTTCAGGGGGTTTCATGTACGCTTCTCCATGAAGAAACGCATTGATAACATCAAGTTGATATAGAGGCCAATGTTTATGGGAAGCTAGGGCAATTATAGTACGTATTGTTGTCATTCGAATGAACACGGAAAATGTTTTTTGATAGTCAACCCCATATTCACCTACTTGATTTTATACACCTACTTGCAACCAATAGGTTTGATCTTATACACCTACTTGACCAATATGTTTTATACCCAGGGGTAAAGGAACAAGATCCCAAGTGTTATTTGAGTTGAGAGCTTTTAGTTCATTCGGTATGGCTTGGATCCAGGAAGGGTATTGAATAGCAATTTTGCAGTTTTGTGATTCAGTAAAAGTGTTTGTGATCATGAGTAGAATTCATGGTACTATAAATGTATTGTTGTAAGTATGCAGGAGGTTTATGAGTTCTGTTAGTGCGTCTAAGAGTAGGAGGTAATGAAGATATAGAAGAGGGTGTTACAAATTGTACACTAAGGTGAACATGGATACAAGAAAATCATAAAGGAAGAACCATAATGAATGGATTTAGAACAAACATCACTTTGTTTTTATTAATATAATAGTAATCTTGACAACAGGTGAAAAAGTCTCTTAATAATCAACTCCAAATTTTTGATGATAACCTTTGGCTACCAATCTAGCCTTAAACCTTTCCAAGGATCCATGTGATTTTAATTTGCTTATATATCCATTTAGAGCCAATAGGTTTCTTACTTGGTGGCAAGGGAACTAATTCCCAAGTGTTATTTTTATGTAATGCATCAAGTTCCAATTGCATAGCTGATTGTCAAGCTGCATCTAGAGATGCTTCTTTATATGAAATAGGCTCATGCCAATGTGAATTAAAAGCAAGAAATAATTAAGAGGCAGAAGGAAGACTAGAAAAAGATACTCCCTCCGAACCATTTTAGTTGTCTCATTTCCTTATTTGGCAAAGTCATTTTAGTTGTCACATTTCTATTTTTGTCAATCTTTTTTTACCTAAATATCCTTAATTCACACACGTAGTTACGAATATACCCCCATATACCTTACTTACCCAACTACCCTTCATTACTTACCCTTCACTATTTACCCATTTTAATGGACCCCACACTATCCTTAATAACCGTGCCCAAGCAAATGAGACAATTAAATTGGTTCGGAGGGAGTACTAAATTACACCATGTAGTATTACAATAATATTGAGAAAGATGGGAAGGAGTCTTGTGTAGTCTGCTAGAACACCTAAGAGTGGTATCATTTGGTGTGGGTAGGACTGTAGCTGTGTCATGTGCATTACTACGGAATATAGTAGGGTCACCATGTGTAGAGGAGTCCATGAAATGTGTAGAAGAATCCAAGATATGTGTTGGGGTAACGTGTGCAGGTAGAAAAGAAGGAGCAAGAGGACTACTTTGTGAATGACTTTCCATACTAGGTGAAGGATAGTAGGTAGTAGGGGCTGTGTTGATAGTAGTGTCAGCAGGAGGTAAAGGATCAGATGGTAGGGGCTGTACATCAATAGTAATTCGTGTTGGAGTAGGATGTAAAGTAGTGTCAATAAAGCAACTTTTATCACAACTAAAGCATTGTTCTGAACTCTGAAGCTTGATTGGAATTGGTATTGTGTGAAGGTGAAATGTCCTCTATGCTGGACAAAGGAAGCCTATTGATAATGTAAGTGACACAAAGGATACACTCATCCCAAAAAGAGTGAGGGAGGTTAGACTGAGAAAAACTAAGACCTAGCAGTTTCTAACAAATGTTTAGGTTTCCTCTCAACAATACCATTTTGTTGAGGGGAATGAACACAACTCTTTTGATGTAAAATACCTAGGGTATTGTATAAAGCTAACATACGCCTCTCACATAACTCCTTTGCATTATCACTCTGGACATATTTAACATGTATGAAACTGAGTTGAAATTAAAGAAAACAAATTACGCAATAGATCAACAGAATCGTTTTTATTTTTCTTCAAGAAAACCCAAGTCATGCGTGTAAAATCATCTACAACAGTTAAATAGAAGGTACATCCATTGTAAGTTTTATGAGAATACGGGCCCCATATATCAACATGTAAAAGATCAAAAGCTGAACTTATTGTAGTAGAACTAGTGGAGAAAGGTAATCTTGATTGTCTAGAGGGAGGACAAATAGTACAAAGAAACTATTTTTGATAATGGTGAGATCTAAATTTGGAAAAAGAATCTTTAGCCTTTTAAAGGGAGCATGCCCTAGTCTAATATGCCACAACTTTGCCATCTCTAACGTGTCCTTGGTGGTGGTAACTCTTGCAAGAGTATGTGGAATAGAACTGTTGCAATGCTTGGAAGGAGTGTTATGAAATGTTGTGTAATATAAACCTTGCATTTCTTTACCAAGGGGCAAACACCTGTTCATTAAATTGTCCTGAAGAAAACACTTATCGGGAGAGAATAAAACAGTAATATTTTTGTCTAGGCATAGCTTGTGGACAGATATTAAATTGAAATGAAATATAGGAACATATAAAAATTTTTTAGAATAAGATCTTGATTTAACTGTATATCACACATTTTAGTGACTTTATGCTTAGAGCCATCAGGTTTGATAATTTCTTGTTTATTGTTAGAAACATTTTTGAGATTAAAAAAACAAGTGAGATCTCCACACATATGGTCGGTGGCACCACTGTCCACTATCCATTGTGTACCATTGAAACCAGAAAGAAAGAAGGTTTTACCTGCTACATGTGCATTGGCTGGGTACTCATCATCATTTGTATCATCAATATGTAATGGCTGCTTGTGGGTCTGTTTTCCAATGTAAGATAGCAAATTGGTAAATTGTTCTGAACTTAAGCCAAAATCTTTACCATTAATATTGTCATCAGTATGTGTTGTAGCAGCAGCAAACTTCTTTGGATATGTGCCTTTGTTTTTATTTGGATATCCATGTAGTTTAAAACACCTTTCCATTGTATGACCATTTAGCTTGCAATGCTCACAGTAGTAACTTGGTTTCTTACTTCCTCCACTCCCATAGCTCTTATTGTTGTTTCTTTCATAAGATTTTCTTCTTATCTACATGGAAAGCCATGGTTTCTTGAACAACATTATTTTTACTCAAATATTTATGACTCTATTCTTGAAGAAGCATCCTATAAATCTGTCACATTTGGTAGAGCTTTAGACATGAGAAGATTTGACCTGACTTGGCTAATATTGTGGGTCAAGTCTCATCAAGAAAGTCATGATTCTCAAGTCTTGTTGAATCTTGGTGAAATTAGTGGTGGGATGGCAATGACATATTGGTAAAGGTCTTAGATCATCCATTTCATCCCAAAGGGATTTCACCTTTGTGAAATACTCAGAAACTGACATACCCGGTTCTTGAGAAGTATAAAGCAATCTTTCTTGTAGTCTATACTTCTGTGAAGAAGATGGACTACCAAAACGTCCCTCAAGATCATCCCAAATTTCATGCGCTGTTGGAAAATACATGGTGGTTTTAGCAATGGATCTCTCTAAAGAAGCTATTAGCCAACCAATGACCATGTTGTTACATCTCTTCCATGCCTTTTCATCGGAAGAACTGTCAACTGGCTTGGGCAAAGAACCGTCAACAAAATACAACTTGTTCTTGGCATCTAAACTAATAGTCGTAGAACGCTTCCAATCACTATAAGAAGAACCATCAAAAACAGTTGATACCAACTTAATACTAGCGGAATCAGATGGGTGTAAGAAATAAACGCTTCCAGGGTTTTGGGTAGGATCGGTATGATTCGAAGTTTCCCTGGGTTGTTCCATGTTCATAAAAAAAAAACGTTTGGAAGAAGAAGAAAAAAAGAAAGAAAAAAACAGGATGTATGGTGAAGAAGGAAAAAAAAAACAGTGGCCAAGAACCAAAAAATAATCTGATTTCACTCACCACTTGGGATGACTCCACAATCTTCCCTCTGAGTTTCACTCAAGGATTGTGAAGTGTTACACCCTAGATTGTTCCACAATCTAGAAAATCAGAAAGTGTTCCACACTTTCTTGCAATGGCTGATGAACAAACACACACACTCACACACAAGGAAATAGAAGAGAGAATTTCAACACTTAGAAACTGTAAATGAAGAATGTATATTAAAACTGAAATCTGCCTTTGTACAATGCGTAGCCTATTTATAGACTTATGGCATAGAGGAAATAACACTAAGACACATAGAAATCTAGCCAACTAATTATAACGGGTAAAAGGTAACATGTGCAAAACATGTGCACATTAAAAGAAGCAAATTAATCAGCCTAACACTACTCAATACTGTCAGTGCACAACTGGCGACTGTGTGACCTTCAGCTCCCCTTCTTGGGGTCTTCTTGTGACTGTTAGGAGGCACTTAGGGTCTTGATGGAAAGGTCTGTGTATAGAGATTCCATTTCTACCTTCCATGTCTTCCAAGGTACGTGGGTTAGCTCTGAACAACCCTTGCAAGGTAGGCTGGTCAGCAGTTTTTAGAGGCTGGCAGCTCTGACTGTTTGCTGTGCTTCTGTGTTCTGTTTTTGCCTCCTTTGCTACTTTCTTTTCTGCTTCCATACTTTCCTCATGGTGGTCTTCTGATTTCTCAATTGAGTCATCACAAATTGGTTCAAAGGGGCTTAGATTGTCCTGATTAAGATTGTTCCTTCCTTGCCGAAGTACTGGCTGCATCTCTATGTTTGAGTCATGCATATTTAGTTCACCTTCTTGCCCATATGCACGAAGCCTTAGCTGCTTGATGAGAGCCTACTGTGCTGATCCCATATTGATGCTCTAAATGGTTTGTGTTCTGATTTGCCTATGCTGAACTTTGATGAATTGATTTACACAGATGCTGTATATCAAACATGGTGTAGCTGTATCAAACATACACAAGTTCTGAGTGTTGCATCTTTGTAAGGAAGAGTACACATATGCTGTTCTAACGTTGAATACGTGATAAACATCAACAACCTGCAACTGAGCGTTGCTGCTGAACCATCATGGCTGCTGACCTGATATGACATGGCCACTTGTTTGCTTGCACATGCTATTGTTGATGACTACTACTCCCAAGTATATGGTCTTGAATGTGTAAGAAACATGGTGCAGAAGCTTTGAAACCGTATTATGTCAATGAGCTTTTTGTAATCTCTCGGTATTTTTTAAACAGAAAATGGCTTTAATTGCTGGTGTTTTCACCTTACCAACTATGGAAACTACAGATAGTCCAACTAAAATTCTTTGCTTGAATCAAGTACTTTGTTTCTTTTAACGTCATTCTGTTTCGTATTTTTAAACATGCACTTCATCTCTATTTCTTTTCTTTTCTTTTGCCATTTTAAAGGTGGCAATTGTTGATGAACTTGAGAGATGATGGTGAATACGAGGAAGTCTTTGAAGATGTGAGGGAGGAATGTGAAAAATATGGTTAGTTCTTACATACATTTATTAAATTATGTTTTTCATGCCCATTGGCTATGGCTGCATTTTTTTCTCATCTACATTTCTCCTTCTGTGTAGTAATGGAACATATACTCTGGGAATGTTGTTCTCCTATGCCTTCTGTTCTTATGAGTTATGACCAGTATTATGGTTTTTCCCTTTCAATTTGAGTAGTTTCTAGATGCTTAAATGACAGGACGTGACTGACAGTATAGGTGATAATCCTTGTTGGCTGGTTGGTCTAACTCCAAGAGATTGGTTCCAATAATACTAATAACTAACCTTTGGTTTCTTGTAATTAATAGGGAGCTTACTAGATACCATCTGGTTTGTTTTTCTTAATGTGTAAACTGGTTGACCAGTATGTCGAGGATCAAATTTATTTGTGCATAATGGAATTCATTGGATTTGCGTTATACTTGTTGGACTATAGAGGCTGAGTCAAATTGGTGCTCATAGAAGGAGAATTCTTATCTTGGTCAATTCATTTACAATTTCTGGAATTTCTATTGGTTTCTTTAGTAGAACTTTTGTTATCTGTTATTTTCTTAGGCGGTGTCTTACAAAGGTTGAAACTTACTACCTTCATTACTTTGCCTAGGAGGCTTGTTGAGTGTTATTATTCTGCGACCTATTATGGAAGGAAACCTGATTCCTGGTGGTTGGAAGGTAAAGTCTTTCGTATCATTTTTTATATCAAATTATTTTAAATTCTCGTTTTATTTCTTACATTACCAATGTGTTCATACTTCATATGTCTAATAGATAAAACTAACTACTCAAATAAAATGGGGATACGAATGCTTTAGATGTTATTTTAGGAAATAAAATGGTAAAATTTGCTACTTTGGCATCAAATGAGCAATATAACAAGTGTTCAGTTGGAAAAAGATCTCATTTAGGAAGCTGAACGAACCATTAAAACAAGCTTGTTATAGAACAGTGTTCTCTTTATATTTATAGATGCTCTCCAAGATTCTCAACTAAGGGTGATACATCGAGATTTGAAACCCAGCAACAACATATTCTTAATAATGAAATGAATTCTAAGATTTTGAATATCAGCAGGGCTAGTCTTATTCAAGCAGATCAAACTCGAGGAGATAGTAACATAGTTCTTGGTACCCTGTAAGTTTTCTAACATCATAGCTTACCACAAGCTAAAATCATCATAACATTTTCAGTACCAGAAAATGTTTGGGGATTTGTATTGTTTCATTGGATACTAATTTTATCTCTTACACTTACAATTTTTACAATATATGCCTCCTGAATATGTGCAACATGGGCATTTTTCTGTCAAATCTTATGCATTCAGCTTTGGTTATAGTCCTGGAAATCATAAATGGCCAACTGATTGGTAGCTTTTGGGATGAAGAAAAAGGAGAAAGTCTTCTGAGCTTCGTAAGTCTTGTGTTCAGTTTCTCCATTTATTAAAAATAGACTTTGTCGTCTTTCATCATCATTATCAATCCACTATTCTGCTCAAAAACAGGGTTTGGGTGAGGAAAGGTGACAGACAATCCATACCCCTACTCTCTTTAAAGGGAAGACTAGAGGAATATGGTCAATTTTACCCCAAAAGAAAGACTTTGTCGTCTTTAATTGAGATAAATCTAATAAAAACAAACTGAGGAACTAACTAAATGTTGATAATTTGCCAACAAATCGATCGGCCAATCAAAATACATCTTTCATCGGTCTTTTACAGAACCATGATTAAGCGGTTTATTAGAGAAAATATTGACCAAGAAACACAAAACCAATAAATCAAGTCATTAATATCGAACACTTTTTTTCGACTTTCAGACAAACCAACAAGCCAAAAGCATAAACAACTAAACAAACAATTTACCGAATACCCCTTAATATTGGTCATAGAGAAACAAATCAGTGATAACAAAACCCAAAAGCAGGACCATGACCACGCAAAGTTACAGCAAGGAACTGAACATTGGCTCGTAGTGTTGCTGTTCTGCTGTATGGAATTTTGACCTGATGGTTTCCATATGTTGTAATGCTATCATACACACCTCTGTAGAACGCAAACAACGATTCAAAGCCTTGTTTCTCATCTTTAATCTTGATGAACGACCAATTATCCTTTTGGAATGAACCATTGTTTACATAAACATTTATACCACTTGGATATCTATTTATCACAATTTCATCTACTGGTCTATATGCCGGCATACTACTTAAATCAGGTGGATTATTCCATGAATTACTCCAATAATTTAACGCATTAAATCTGATTGTCAAAACAGGACGGATGCATCTGTTTATAATTTGAGTATACCAAGTATCTGATGATGATGATGATGATGATGATGATGATGGTTTCAATGATGATGATGATGATGATGATGATGATGATGATGGTTTCAATGATGATGATGATGGTTTCAATGATGATGATGATGATGATGGTTTAAATGATGATGATGATGAGGATGATGATGATGATGAGGATGGTATCAATGATGATGATGATGATATTGATGATGATGATGGTTTCAATGATGATGATGATGATGATGGTGGTTTCAATGATGATGATGATGATGATGGTTTCAATGATGATGATGATGATGATGGTGGTTTCAATGATGATGATGATGATGGTTTCGATGATGATGATGATGATGATGATGATGGTTTCAATGATGATGATGATGATGATGAGGATGGTATCAATGATGATGATGATGATGATATTGATGATGATGATGGTTTCAATGATGATGATGAGGATGGTATTAATGATGATGATGATGATGATGATGATGATGATGATGATGATATTGATGATGATGATGATGATGAAATTAACTTATTCAACCTCGCAATTTCAGCTGTTTTGTTCTTGACATCATCCATCAGTTCCTTGATCTTTTCATCAGGATTATTTTGACCATCATTATTCTTAACCTTAAATTGAGACCAGTCAAACGAATGTTTAGTTTGATAAAACAATATAACTAGAAAAGATAAGCTAGTTACACTTAGTCTTGAGAAACTAATTCCATCCTTATTAACCCATAAACGAGATTCGCAAAGATTAGTTGCTAATTTCTTAAGATCTTGGCCTGTAATCTTATGACCAGAGATTTGTAAGGTATCATAGGTCAAGTTGCTTCCTATTGTTTCTTCAACTTTCCAATCCTTGGTTTCGACAATGGCGGAATGAACATCTTTTGTTAACTTCACCACCATAACTTGGCTCTTTCCTGCATTTCGCAGGAATAAATCTTCGGAGCTTAAGTTGTATATTCCCATTGCAAATTTAGTTTTATTATTGAAATGAAATGATATTTGAAGCAAATGTAAGGCGTATTGGAATTGGCCTACTTGATTGTTTTTTTGATACATAAATAGGATGTTAAATGTTGACTATTAATACTTTACATGATTGATGTGGAGTTAGTCACTTATTATTATTATTATTATTATTATTATTATTATTATTATTATTATTATTATTATTATTTCCTTTTATAGAAAGAAACTTTACGAGAAGTTACTGGGGAGTCGAGCAACAAACTACATGCTTACACTTTTTTAATACAAAAAGCTAGCCTGTGGAAAATATATGCCCTAAACTTAGTGCTACTAGAATTGTTCAAAGTAACCGATGCAATCCTTGATAACAGATCTAAAACATCTTCACTTAACTCTTTAAAAGTGAAGAAAGCAAAGGAAATGTATTTGTAACTATTTTCCTTACACTTAACAGTGTATTTCTTCTTCTTTCTTTTTGCAACATTAGCTAAGGATATATGAGGAACTCATGAGAAGACTGTTGTGCCAACAAAAGGCGAACCTCCAATTACATCTGTACAAGCTTCTTTGCCATGATGGACTTTTTTATTAATAATAATAATAATTATTATTATTATTATTGTTATTATTATTATTAAATTTCTTTATTATAACATTTAGTCAACTCTATTATAATAAACAATAAACTACTTCCTCTAACGATGGATTTTTTTAATGACTTATCTTCAGTTATAAGCTAACTTTAAAAAAGACTTAACGCCATTGAGTTTTTTTATTTTTTTTTATTTTTTTTATTTTTTTAATGTAAAGGCCCCTACCCTTCCTAGAAAATCATCCTTTGTGTTTGATGTATTGGCATTGTTATGGAATATTTTGGAGAAATTAAATATAGACTTATTTGGTCAAGTGACAACTTGATTCTACATGTTAGGGGTGTTTGAGAGACGAGAATGAGACTTGTGAGATTTGAAGATGAGACTTAGTTAGTAATTGGAATGGCTTTAATAAGAGACCAAAATAAGTAAACAGCAAGAAAAGCAACATTGGATCTAAGTATTGCAGAACTTCTATATGGAATTGGAATGGCTTTAATAAGATTGTATTCGCAATATTTTTCTTTGGGGTCAGTGAGGTTCTTAATTTCTAGGTTTTTTTTTTACAAATTTCAATGGTAAATTCTATTTAAAGCCAATACAAAATTTTATGTACTTAATAATAAGTTAGTAATTATTGTTGTGTACGTAGAAATAATTAAGTTGTACCAAAATTTCAAAAATTTAAAGTAATTTGTTATTTACAAACATTTTTTTTTATTTTAATGACTAAATTTAAATTAGAAGTCAGAATAATTTTTTAAATAAAATAAACAGCACGTAACTGCATATGATCTCGTGTTGTAGTGGTTGAAATATATGTAATTACCAATTTCAATATCAAATATATAAATATGACTTTAAATATTGACTATTAACGGTTCACATAATTGACGTAGAATTGTAGAGTTGGGCTCCTAATTATTGTATTAATATATGTTCATCATCATTATTACTCCTATAATATGTTTGATTTCATTAATAACATTTGGTAAACTCTAATTAAAAAACATTAATCTACCTCCACCAAATCATCTATGATTCTAATTAATTTATTATACTGAAAATAAAAGACTTGATATATGCCATTTAGTTTTTTTTTTCTTAATACAAACGGCTCCTGCCCTTCCTAGAAAGCCATTTTCGGTGTATTGGCATTATTATGGAGAACTTTTTTTTTTTGACAAATTGGCAACTTGGTCTACCTAATTCTCTTAAATAGTGTTATATTTTGTCTTATATATATATATATATATATATATATATATATATATATATATATATATATATATATAGATGTAGGATCAAATGAGAAGGATTTTAAAATAAGAAGGGTGAGAAGGATTTTTGTTTGATTTTTTTTGGTTACTATATATACAAAAAAGGATACTATGTTATAAATTTAAGAACATTTTAAAAATTATTTCATAGTTACCTTTCTGTGTAACATAGTAACTTTTACAATTATGAGTTTTTGGCTCAATCGTGACCATAGATTTTTTTTATTTTAGTGAAATCAAGGGTGTAGAGTCCTTCTTACCCTTCTCATTTTCAACCACTTCTCAATGGATCCCTCCCCTATATATATATATATATATATATATATATATATATATATATATATATATATATATATATATATATATATATATATATATATATATATATATATAAAACTTACAAAATATACACATGACAAGGAAAATGAAAGATGACTACTATTTTACAATTCCTTATCCCTTAAATTTGATAATTCACACATTTTTTATGAGTGATGAAGCAAAATTCAAAAAAACTGATAGGGTAGTTGATAATTCATACATATTTTTATTGGTTTCACACCTTACACAATCAATTCTACAACAAAAAGTTTGTTGGAATCGCATTGCCCCTAGCTATGTTCCACCCGTTTTACTTTTCCTCGCTTATATTTAAATGGTTTTTAGACCAATAATTACTATTTCAATAAGGGCCAATTTCAAAATAAAATGACTCAAATTTGTTACAAGCTTAACAAATAACTGATTAAAATTTAAATTTAATTTCTACTTTCGTCTGTTCTAATTGTAGTTTAACTTTGCACTTTTATTTTGAATTCCACAATTGTACTTTTCTAGCTTCATTGTTGATTTTCTACCACTCCGATTGAGTCTTTCTCGGTGATGATCCCTTATATTCCGACCACCCCA
The DNA here is from genome assembly GCF_026212465.1 of Amaranthus tricolor. Lineage (NCBI taxonomy): Eukaryota > Viridiplantae > Streptophyta > Magnoliopsida > Caryophyllales > Amaranthaceae > Amaranthus > Amaranthus tricolor. The sequence goes on along the minus strand of NC_080052.1, from coordinate 31,217,315 downwards.
ATCGTCTCTTTTTTCCTCATTATGATTTCTTGTATTTCGATTACCCCAATTGAATCTTTCTCGATGATAATTACTTATATTTCTACCACCCCAATCGTCTCTTTCTTGCTGATTATGATTTCTTGTATTCCGACCACCCCAATCGCATCTCGTATTCCGACCACCCCAATCGTATCTCGTATTCCGACCACCCCAATTGTATCTCGTATTCCGACCACCCCAATCGTATCTCGTATTCCGACCACCCAAATCATTATTTTCAATATTTCTACCCTCCTTATCAATATTCCCTTAATCTAACCCTTTTTTCCGATCTCCCCATTTTGACCCCTACAAATTAGTCCCACCTTCCCGATGATCATCACTAGGACGAGATACTAATAACTCCCCTTTCAACCTTCCAATTTCTTCATCGTTCTCTACAATCTTCTCATATAATTTCTTGATTTCCTCATCTTTAACTTTAAGTTTCTCCTTATATGCTTTTAATTCATCACTTTTCAATCCCTCCATGCCTGATTTCTTCACTCCAAATCGCTCCCAATCAAACAGCTCCTTAGATTGATGAAACACCATTTGATATGAAATATTATATACTAGCTTATTCCCAATCTGGTGAAACAAACGCCTACATTATTAACCCATAAGCGTGACTTACAAAGATCCATGGCTAATCTCTTGAGCTTTTCACCATTGATCATATGACCAAATATTTCCAAAGAATCATAGCTCATGTTGCTTCCTACCATTTCCACAACTTCCCAATCATTTCTTTCGAATACGCTGCTCGAATTCAAATCTCTTTGTAGGTTCACCACCATTATTCGGCTCTTCCCTACGCTTCGCAGAATTTAAAATAAAGCTTCCCATAGTAGCCTTAATATTGAATGAATCAGTTTTTCACATATGTACGTATATTCAAGAAACCAACACATGAAAGCAATCTTAAAATACCTTCTCCGTTTCTAAAATTTTTGAATAAGACATGTTCACGAAAAATTAAGAAAAATAAAATATTTTATATAGTGAATATATTTTTTTATTGAATAATAATTTTGATTGACAGAATGGGATCATGAACATTAAATAAAGATAGCGGAAAAAAATATAAATATTAAAATGTTAAAATGTTAAAATGAAGTTAATAGAAAATATGTGTAAATCATAAGCATTATTAAAATATTAAAATAAGAATAAACAAGGTTAATTATGTTTGAAATTTGTGATATAAATTAGAAAATTTTTTAATGAGTGAATAGCAAATAGAACAAACAAAAATATCAAATAAGAACGAACAACTTTAAGCAACGGAAGGAATAATTTATTGTGTAGATGAGCTGATATCATAAATAATTAAAATATGTGGATTAGACCGAAAGAATGCAGTAGGGTTCTATATTTCTAAATAAGAAAATTAATGATGCAAAATGAGTAGCCATCGAAAAGAAAAAATAATGAAAATGATGGAGTATATATTTATTAGTGATACTATTGTTTATCAGCGTCGTCAGATAATATAAAATAAAATCTACATAATATTATCATCCTAAGTCTTTAATAAGTATTTTTCATAAATGTCAAAACCATCTGTAATAATTATTTAAAACAAAAACAATAAGATTTATAGTCAATTGATTGCAAGTATAATATACTCCACTTGTTACTTTATTATTTATCGAAGCTTCATAACATGTTTTTGCATGATATATGGACTTATATTGGGATTTGAATGAAGTGTGAACACTTGTTGGAGTTTATTATATCATATTTGCAGCGAAGCTTCATAACATGTCAAAAGAGTTGCTAAATGACTTAATGATGGTGTTTAAGAGTGTGAGTCAATTATTGAAGTAAGACTTAAACATAAGAATTAAGGGGCATGATGAGTGATGATTTAATGAGATGATTGCTAGAGTCTAAGATTCCTTGAACGAGACATCCAAGCATGACCATGCCTTGAACGAGCAACTTCACCATTTGAATCTAGTAGCCTCGACAATGCTGTGCTCGAACGAGCGTTTGGAAGGCTCGAACGAGCACCATACACCAGCAGGTCGGAGACTCGATCAGTGGGTCTGCTCGAACAAAGCAGTGGCTGGCTCGAACGAGCAAATCAGTCAGGGTTTCATGGCATGCTTCTGTTTCGACTATTCATAATCTTGGGCTGTTACACTTTGCCATTTACTCTTAGACTTAATCATGTATTATCATTAAATGTAATTTCTCCTATAAATAGGAGGCTTATTATATGTCATTACAAAACATTCACAAAATACACCCCAAGCCAAATACTAGTCTAATCTCTTCTCAATTGTAATTCTTCATATTTAAGAGTTCTTTGAACTCCTTTAATAATATAAGTGAGATACTACACACCGGAGGAAGTAGCCTTAATTGGGTGAACTTTATTAAATCTCTGTGTCATTTTTATTGCTTTATTTTCTCCTACAAACATCGGTTTTATTGATAGCGTAATTTGTTTGTCACAAGAAGACTTCATACTTTCGATCTTGGTGATATTATACTTTCGATCTTGGTGATATTAGAGATTAAAACACATCGTTTTCATACATTTTTTAACAAGAAAGATTTCATATTTGCACAATTTTTTTTAAAAAAATACTTATTATCTACTAAAAATCTAAAATATTTTGAACGTACTTGACACTCTATATATACTGAATTAGATCAACGTCATTTAATCTATTTTCAGCTGTAAATAATCCTTCCTTTATTCTACATTATTCTATCATGTAATTAATCAAAAAAATACTAACATGCAAAAGTTATCAAAGTTTGTATTTTTGTTTAGATGATTAAAGATTTTATTGTGCATCCATATATTCAAAGGCTCAAAGCTTTAGTTAGCATAATTGCACATTCAAAAAAATTTTATACGTTAATTCCAATAATAAGAAATATAAAAGTATATGATAACATAGGTAATTCTTATAAAATATTTCAAACAATTATACAATTATTTTTTTAACACTTTTACTAATTTTTTTTAATTTTCACCTCGTACCTTTAACTTTGTAACAATTCTATTTTAGATAGTGTCTAATTATTAAACTGTGACAATTTGTCACATAACCACCGCATGGGTCCACAAACCCAAGGGTAATAAACGTTGACTTGTACACACACATTATGAGATTTACTCTTTCGAAAACCATATTCAAGAACCATCTTTGGCTCTATATCATGTTAAACCATGACAATTCGTCACATAACCCACTACTTTCATTCTTTTATTTTTCTCCACAATTTGTTTATTTTTATCCACATATTTTCTTCTATTTTGATTTTTTAATACTTCTATCACTTTAATTAGTGGTTCATTTAAATTTTTTAATACTTCAATTATTAATGTTGAACAAAACGAAGTACTTCATATACAAACCAAAACCAACAAGTAGACTTATAGGAGTCCCATCTACTTTCAATCTTTTTCTCATCAATTCAAAACGCCATGAAAGCTCTGAAATTAGTAGACAACAATCATTTCCTAAGGTATGGTGGAAAGGAGCATATATTAGTACTGAAATTGAATTGCCTTCATTCTCCCCATGTGAAAGAACAGGATTGGAAAATCATAGAAAGTGTAGGAATTGGGAGTCAATACAAACATGAATCCTTAGAAATCTTTGATCATGTCATTGAAGGTGAAGATTTTAAGAAATTAGCTTTAGATCTTCTTCAATCACGTTTGTTGATCAATCGTGAAGGTTATTGCTATCTGGAATCTGAAATTGTTCCTTCTTCTTCACCAAACACTTCCAGTTTTGATACTATTCAATACTATCGGATCAATGATCTTTTTGGCTGGTCAAAATACAAGGTAATTTATTAATATATATATGAAAAATTATTTAGAATAATTTATTATTTTTTATGATTTTCCTACATTAATTTTATCTATTGATTAGCCATGAATAATCCCTACTTTGTGTTATATTTATCTAGAGCTAACTCAGGTAACCGAATGATCTGCTATAGCAAGTTTTATTTTTTTATAAAAAAAAAAGAATTAAAAGAAATTTCAAGAAAAAATGTTTTAAAAAAATATTAAATTTTTTAGAATTTTCCTTGTAAATTTTTAAAATTTTCCTCCAACTTTATATTAATTTTCTGTTTACATTTTTGCTAAATTACTTACTATAGCAGATCATCAGGATACTTAAATTTACTCTAAGTAAATATCCCATAAAATTAAATAGTTGAAAGTATCGTAAAGAAATCATAAAAATGTTGAATTATTTAGATAATTTTTCCATATATATATATATATATATATATGCTTTCACATGTGCAAAATCAAAAGAAGAGAGACACTGCAAGATAAGAGTAGTTCTATAGTGATTGCATTCTGAAGTAGTATTGATTATTATTCTAATATTTCCTCTTATTCATTCTAATAGTTTCATTTGACTTATAATATTATTTATCTATCACTCTTAATATATATTTCAATCATAATATGTAAGTTATAACACAATCAACTGAAATCTTATTTGATTTGTTTTAATGCAAAAATTATTAATATAAATTTTTTACAATTTTTAATTATGAGTGATTAGAGATTTAATAATAAAATTATTTCATTGATAAATGTGTCTGGTCAAATGGGACTATTAAGGTGAATTTTTAGGAGAAAGTATAAAATTTGAGGCTTTTAGTTTTTAATCATCAAAATTACAAATGAATTCTAAAATAATTTAGTTTTTAGTTTGAATTACTAAAATACTTTTAGTCATCCTCAACAATCTCATACGTAAAATCAAACTTTTTATAAATTATTAGAGGTGTTCATTCGGTTGATCGGGTCGGTTTCGGACGGGTGTTATTCGGTTCGGTTGCATTTCGGATCAGTTATTTTTCGGCTGTGTGTTACAACGGGTCACACTCAGGTCGAGTCGGTTAGTCACGGTTCGGTTAGAGATCGGTTATTCAAGCTATCGGGTTAGCATTAGTTCGGTGTCGGTTGAAGTTCGTGTCAAGTGTCAATCGGTCTCGGGTTGTCATCGATTACTAATTGGTTCGATTTTTTCGGGTACAGATCGGGTTCGAGCTTTATTTTTCGAGTAGTTATCGGTTTTGGATAACTATTGATCGGGTCAATATCGAAATAAGTTAATAGTCAGGTTTTTAATTGATGTATGCTCATTTACTTACAAAAAATAATTACCGATTGTTTTATCAGATATAGCAGATAGAGGTGTCAAACAGGTCGGGTTGGGTCATTTCAGGTTCGGATCATATATAAATGGGTCAATAAACCCTTAACCTAAACCTGACCCGTTTAATTAATGGGTCAAAAATTGAAATCCCGACCTGATCTGTCGCAGATTGGATCAACCTGCTAATGACCCATTTAACCTACTTTTTTTTTAGGTCATTAAATTCATATATTTAAAGTCATTTGACCCATTTAACCTGAATTAAAGGCTTCCTCCAAAAATAAACGTATGCCACTTAATGCAGCGAGCACACGGTATTCTTTAGTAAAAGGCAAAAGAATAGTTCGCTTTGTGCTCACGGCGTGGCTACATAAGTTGGTATGAGATCTGTGGAAGTGATTTAAAGGATTTTTCTTTTATTAGTATCTTTCATAGCCGATGTGGGACAACTTCCTTTGTTATTGAAAGTCATCTTCAGCTGACAAATCCCTTAGCCGATGTGGGACAACTTCCTTTCTTATTGAAAGTCATCTTCAGCTGACAAATCCCTCAATACATGGTAATTGGTATTATCTTAGTTTTACGAAGTATTTGGCAAATGTTGATCCGTCTTAAATTTAATAAATGAGTTAAATAGGTTTTTTTCGGGTTTAAATATTCAACCTGAACCTCACCCATTTAATAAACAGATCAGGTCGGGTTGACCCATTTAATTAATTGGGTCAAAAATCTAAACCCAAACCCGCTAATTTCGAGTCGGTTTCAGATCAAGTTAGCAGGTCGGGTCAGCTTTTGCCAATCCTAATAGGCAGATCAATTTATTTCAATTAGTTTATATATATATATATATATATATATATATATATATATATATATATATATATATATATATATATATATATATATATATATATATATATATATATATATATATATATATATATATATATTCTGTATGCAATCTCTTTTGTATAGAACTTGTGTTCCTCCTTTTTCCGTATTATTAGAAAAATAAAATTGGACTTAATTTGCTAAAATTAGGTGAAAATTTGATTCGAATTTATAACAGTTCGATGTACAATCGGTTCGGGTTTGTATCAGTTCGGGTTAAAAACAGTTTGATTAATAATCGATCGGGTTTGTATCAGTTCGGGTTAAAAACAGTTCGATCTTAATCGGTTTTAGTCAGGTTACATTCGGTTACGTGCATAATTCGGGTCGGATTTGACTTGGGTCGATCACTGTTCAGTTCGGGTAACATCGGTTAAGGTTTATATGTCGGTTATAAAATTCGGTTGCAGTTCGAGTTCGATTTTGAGCTTTTCGGTTATCAAACGGCTCGAGTGAAGTATTGGTTCGGGTAATTGCGGTTCGGTAAACCTAAAAAACTTACATTTTTTCGGGTCGGATAATTTTCGATTACGGGTCGGATTTTCGGGTCGGGTTTGTTTTGAACAGCTCTATAAATTATTATATGATTGATTTTATCTTTACATTTGCCTTTAAATTCAATTATTAGCAGCAACTATTATTGTAAATTGATTAAAAAAAAAAAAAGCTTTAGTAAGATGTTTGAGATTATTAACGGTTACTAAAAAAACAAATATTTTTAATGGCTCTAGACACTTTTTATGTAACACATAAACTACTGCCTTGCTTTATCTTTATTTTTTTTAAATTTACACTATATATTTTGATATATTTTTTCTTATAACACCAGGTGACGCCTAAGATCACGATGATTTGGAACCGTCGTGAAATAAAAGGAGGGCAAATAATAATCAATTACGAAAAGAAGAACAAAACGTCACCGGCATTGCTTGATCAAATAAGTGACCTACAGCAAAAGGTTGATACGTTAATCAAAATTAATAAAAATAATAATAGTCAATCTTCTACTTCGTTGACTTTACAACCTCAAACATTGACTTCAACAACAACAACTCCAACGACAACAACTCCAATTACGACAACAACCCAACAAACACCTTCTGTACCCCTCTCTATAAAAGGTCATTTCAATTCATTTTCTCTATCTCTTATATGTCCCATTTGTCTTAGAATATTTGGCAAAATAATTTATTGCATAATTTTAGCTTATTTTGATATTAATAGAGTAGTTAAATTGGTCAATGCTACTATTTGGTAAATTAACTGGTTGAAACAGCTTATTCTTAAAAACAAGCTACTCATTGCAGCGGGTTTAAAATCAACTGATTAAACTAATTAATAACATCAACTGGTCAGATGAGCCACTGTATTAATCTATTAGCCGTTTACCAAACTCCTCCAAGATAATTTTGGGAGCCTATGCGTTATATTTGAAATTATATATGCCTGCAAACTATTATAACTAAATAAATAATTATACATGCTTCTCCGTTAAATGATTTCGTTGTATATAATATTTATGTGAATTTTTAAAAAAATCAAACGAATATAATGTAAAGTAGATAATACGAATATAATAAGTCTATTGGAGAAAAGTGTGAAGATCATAAAAAAATTTTAAAAAGACAATAATCGGTCTTGTCACAGTATTTACCAATTTTCTAGGTAATTAACGTTCATGAGTACGATTTTCATTTAGTATTTGATCTCCCTTTTAATTAGTCTACCCCTATAATAATCAAATGAAAATAATTTTTTTACAAAAATATTAATCCTCATAAAAATTCTTGACCTTCTCCCTCAAAATAATGATAATTTGATCTATCATTTACTTCACCTTTTTCATACTATTATATCCTGTTAATTTGCTTTATGACCTTTAGGTGTTATATTCACCTTTACTTATCTTTATTTTTATAGGTTAACTTTTATATTTTTTGCTTAATATTTAATACAGGTAATAAAAGCATGTGTATTAAGAGAAACTCTTGTGTGGACTTGGTGCAAAGTAAAATAGTGTGGACCAAGTCTTAGCACTCTTATTTTTACTCTCTTCATTCTCTTCACCTTTTACTACATATTTCAAAATAACAGGAAAAAAACTTTTTGAAAAAAATAATTTTAATTTTTTTTATATTTTTAATTTTAATTTTAATTTTTTAAATTTTTAATTTTTTTAGTTTTTTTTTTAAAAAAATTTTAAATTTTAAATTTTAAATTTTTAGTTTTTAAAAATTTATTTTTAATTTTTAATTTTTAATTTTTTAAATTTTAATTTTTGATTTTTAATTTTTTAAATTTAAATTTTTTAATTTTTAAAATTTTTTAAGAGTAGAGTGGAGTGTAAGAGTGTAAGAGTAGAGTAGAATAGAGTGCAGTAGAGTGGAGTGGAGTGGAGTGAAGTATAAAAGTATAAGAGTGGAGTGGAATGGAATGGAAGATGAGAGTTTAAATGTTGGTCCAATCTAATATTAGTGTGGACTAAGTCCATACTAAACTTGATCATGTATTGATTATTGTTTATTTTTTTTGAATAGATGCATTATTGTTAATTTATTTTTAACAAGTTTATGTTTGCAGGACCATACACATTCGAGATAGAAGATTTATACGATAGAATAATTCGATATTGTAGGAAGCCAGACCCAGATCAGTTCGTCTTTGAAATTGAATCATATGAGGAACTCAAAAAATCTCTTAAAGAAGCTAAGTGCGCCGAATTGGAAACCCCGAATTTCCACGCAGCAAACTTAGACTGGTATGTTAGTGTATATAATATATTATGGACCTCAACCATCAGCGTAAGCTTTTAATTGAGTTAGTTCCTCGATATGGTATATATTTTGCCTATATTTTCATATTTTTGTTGGAATTTGATAATTGAGGCAAATTTCCATATAAATTTCAATGTTAATTAAGGGTGGATGAGATCCAACCAATGGCCTTCTATCATGTTGAAATGTGATATTCTCTATCACAAGATTTGGCTAATAGTTAGAGACGTTTAAATACGTTCTATACTCTACATACTTGTAACCTCTCAACGTTGACAATGACCTCAATTTAGGAGCTGAGCAAAAATATAAAGTACTGTTACTTTTGTTTTACATTATGAAATAATTTAGGGAAGGAAAGGTAACTAAACTAATTTAGACACATATAATGTAGCTAATTTACAGGGCCACGTGCAATAAATCGCATTGTACATGTCTAAAATCACTCCTACTCCTACACCATAAATACTAGAATAAAATGACAATAATAAACTAATATTTACTTGATTTGCTTATAATAAGCTCATATATTTTATTTTTAAATAAACCCAGCTATTAGGTGTATATATATTCTGAAAAATAAACCAATTTGTTGTTTATAGTCAACTTCAAAACTTTTTTGTAAGTTAAGAATTAGGAATAAATAATAATTATATTTATTTTCAGCATCAATTATTACATCAGGTAGATTTATTTTTTAAAAAATAAACAATAATTTAAATTTATTATTTGCGGATCGAATAAAAATTAGTTTATTTTTTACAATGCCCCCTAAATACTATTGTATTATTAGGTTTGCAAGGCTTTTTTAAGCATGATGTAGCTAGCCATGTAGGCATGTACACGTACACAAATACATATTTCCTAAAATATTCCTATTTGATTAACATATTGTGTGAAAAAAGTCAATATCAATAACAAGTATAATGAAACGATGTATAATACGTTAATTTTCCTTCGACCTAATTGTGACATACAGGACGTTGTGTATATATCTTGAAGGCAACCATAAAGATGACGGTGATGGTTATTTATCTTTGTATTTGAAGAGGCACAGTGATCGATATAATGTAGCTGTCAACATTAAGTTGCTAATGCGATTTTTCGTATATAATTTTGATCACAAGGAGTACGTTACCATCCAAGGTATTAATTAAACTTTTATGTTCCACTAGGCCTTGTGTTTCTTAGCATTTGCAATAACAATAAAATTTAAATAATATAAAAAATAAGAAAAGTAGATAGAAAAGGGTAATTTATAGAAAAATGAGAGAAATGAGTCGAGAGAATTAAAGAAAGAGGTGTAGGCTATGACTCATAACTAAGAATAAAAAAGTAGGACATTTCAAGAGAGAAACCAAAATGAAAATAGTAACAAAACTAAATATTGGTTATGTGATGGACGAATTTATTTATTTTTTGACATATTTGTAGAGGTGTTTATTCGAGTGATCGGATCGGTTTCGGACAGGCGTCATTCGGTTCGGTTGTATTTCAGATCGGTTATTTTTAGGCTGTGTGTTACAACGGGTCACACTCGAGTCGAATCGGTTAGTCACGGTTCGGTTGGAGACTGTTTATTCAAGCTATCGGGTTAGCATCGATTTGGTGTCGGTTAAAGTTCGTATCGAGTGTCAATCCGTCTCAGGTTGCCATCGATTACTAATTGGTTCGGTTTTTTCGGGTACAGATGGGGTTCGGGTTTTTTTTAAAAAAACAGAATTCGGCTACGTATTACTAATTACGATCGATCGAATCAATATCAAATTAAGTTGTTAGTCATTTTTTAATTGATGACAAGATTCCCTTAACATAAAGCAAAATAGTTAAAATGCAAATCAATTAGTAATCATTATTACTTTGTTACTTTTACTTTTTTGACCGGAAATTAATATTTTAAAGTTCTATCAATTTTCATCTAATTCGATTAAACATTGATCATTGATTGTTAATTCTAAATATATGAAACCATGTATTTATAAAATTTCATTTATTAAAATATCTAACACTTTATTAGATTAGCTAATAAGATGATTGAATAGGAGTCTATCATACTTCTATGTTTAAAATTGGTTCAGGTTTACAGCAGTTCAATCTAAAATTCGTTCGGGTTAAGTTGGTTTTAGCCGCATCGAATTCGATTTCGAGCATGATTCGGGTCGAATATGACTTGATTCGGGTAAATCTCGGTTAACGGTTATGTGTCGGTTAAAAAAATGGTTACAGCTCGGGTTCAGCTTTCCCATTTTCGGTTGTCAACCGGTTTGGGTACAATCTCGGTTCGGGTATTGTCGGTTCGATAAACCTAAAAAAGGAACACATTTTCAGGTTGTATAATTAAAATTTTTATGTTTTCAAAGCAAAAATTATATGAAATTTTTAAAAATAGTTTAGGCTGAATCAATTGGAGTCGTCTCACGGTGAGACGGCTTTAATAGAGAATTAATGTTTATCAGCCAGTCTGCTTAAGCTTTTAGTTTAATTTGGATCGTAACGTGCGTGATAAAAGGATCACATATTTGAATCATATCCATCTAGCTCTCATTTCAAGTGGAACATACGTTAAACATGTACTTAGCTTTGCATATACACTTTTATCCAATAAAGAGCTTTAATCCCGTGTAAGAGGACGTAAGAAAGTATGTAACATATTTTAGAGTTTCAGATTTCAACTATACTTATCTCTTAATAGTTGGTTCCTTAATATGATATCATCAAAACAACGTAATAGGGTAACATAAAAGAGTGTTGTTTGATAAGATAACTGAATTGTTTAGCTTGAATGATACAGAATTGGCAGTCAAGAAATTTGATGATGTAAAAGATTCGAAAAAGGGAATCGCAAAGGCCCTAAAGATAAAAGATTTGGAAGATGTGGTTAACAATGGACTTATAAGGGATGGTAAGTGCAGATTTGGGGTTGAGATTTTCAGTCTGCATTCTCATCCTTCAGTGGCTAAGTCTATGATGATCCAAAATTTCGATAGTTGTTCGGGTATCTGCCACTTCAATGGCTATTCAACACTCCCAAAAGATGTTCCTTCCTATTCTGATGAGGTCTTCAAAACTTCCTATTATATTACTGACCAGTCCCGCAAGTATGATTACACATGGTAAAGTATATGAACTTTAATTAATTTTTCTTTTCTTTTTTATAAATCATATTCATACACCAAGGAGGCCACAATATATTAGAATTTAGAAAATGGATTTAAGGCTTTCAGCATTTCAAACAAGGAGTACATATATATGTAAAAGTTATCTAGAATAATATAATATTTTGATAATTTTTCTACAATAATTCCACATGTTGATTAACCAGAATAATTTCAACTTTAGGGAGTATTTTCCTAGAGTAAACCCAGTAATCAAATGACTTGCCATAGCAAGTTTTATATTTAAAAAAATAAATTAAAATAAAATGTCAAAAAAAATGTTAAAGAATGTTAAAAAAAGTTTCTGATTATTTTTATTATTCTAAATTTTTTATGTAAATTTTCAAAACTTTAGTCGATTTTACATTAATTTTTAGTCTATATTTTTTGGTAAATTACCTATAGCAGATTATCCAATTACACGAATCTACTTTAGGTAAATACTCCATGGGATTATTCATGGTTAATTAATAAGTCGGATTATTGTAAGAAACTCAAAAAAATATTAAATTATTTTAGGTGATTTTTCCTAAATATAAAGGAGATTTATTGCTAGAACCAATTGATATAGTAGGAGTATTTGCTGTATTACTCCTCTATTTTATCAAGTGACATATCATCTTCTCTTTTAAATTACTCACTTATACATAATACCAATGACCACATTAACACAATATCATGTGGCCAAACTTGACGTAAATATTTTAAGGGAAAAGTTCATATCAAAAATTTAGCTGCGAAATTTTATCTTATTGAATTCAAAGTTGTATAATTTTTTTCACTTTTTATTTTAAATATTTTTTTATTAGATTTCAACCCTACATAAATATGTTTGATTAAAAATTGGGCGCTAACACCCGTTTCACCCTATATAAGTTTTGGCACTGAATGATGAACTCAAGGGCGTATATATCTAGACTTGGGTTGGCCTAAGTCATGAAAAATAAAGTAGCATGTTAAAATGATGTTCAGTGTTCGAATTCACGACAGTCTATGCGATTTAACAACTGTGTTTCTAGCTAATTACACCATGCTAATGAAAGTTCTTTAATATTGACCCATTTAATATATTTTTTTTTGAATTTGCCCATGAACTTAAAGTTTGAGTTGAGAATATAAACTATTGTCTTTAAAGTAATTTTTAAAATTGTGAAATATGAAAATGAAAAAGAACAAATGTACACATAAAGATCTAAAATAATAAACAAATAAATAATTTTGATATGCAGGAAGGTGGAACTTTATCCAGATGGGAAAGGAAGAGAACGAAATAAGAGTGTTTCTGTGTTTTTGGAATTGGTTAACAAACAGGATCTTTCTAGCGGACGGTTGTTTGTTAATTATGAAATCCGGTTGAAACATAAAGACAATGGAAAATATCACGTTAAGAAAGGTATTACTGCACTTCCTATCTTTTATATATATATATATATATATATATATATATATATATATATATATATATATATATATATTCTTAGATAAGTGTTCTTCCATGGAGATGGGAGAAATTAGTTTTGATAAAAATTCAAGAATTTGTTATCTTACTTATTATTTTAAAAATTATTAATAGGTTAAAAAAACTAATTTTTGCTCGATCTGCTTAAAATAAACCCATTAATCATTTATGAATAAATTTATTTATCATATAATCTAATAAAAAGACTGTAAAATTCCACATGGCATGCTCATATTGGTTTAACATATGGAATAATTCTTACCAAAATTAACATCAATTTATTCCTTAATATATGAGTAATATATCACAATCAGATATCTTTTATAAAATCTTTTAGGATATTATATTTTTGAATTTAAAAGCTACATATGATTTTCAATTAGTTTCTTTGAACATATGTTTGCTTTTTTATGTTGTAATATTTGCTAATTAATAAAGTTTCTGCATTAAAATTCTAATTTCTAAAATATTTCACAAGAAAAAAAAGATACATGATAATTAAAAATTATTTTGAAAATGACAAAGAATAATTATTATAATGTTATTGGAAGATTATCTAGATTTTCCATAAAAAGTACAAGAACTTTGATTATAATTATATCAATAATCTAATATTTTTTTCATTTGAAACACTATATATTCTAAAATCTTCTAGCAATTTTATAAGAAATATTATAATTTTATACTGAAAACATGTAATTGGATCTCTAGCTATTTAAACTTTATATTTATACATACACGAGTTTATATACTAGTTTATTATAATTGTTGAAAATAAACTCAACTTTTATTTATTCTTAATTGCTTGATCACAAAGAAGTTTTGAAGGTTGTTATAAACTTTAGTTGAGTTTATTTTAAGAAAATATATCTAATAGATGAGTTTATTTAAAAATAAACCATAAATTTATTATCGACAATAGCCGGTTATCAATATCATTTTTTATTTTTGTTGTGTTTCAATATTTCTCATGTTCCTAGTTTATATACCTTAAATAAATTTAGTAAGTTTATTGTGAAAGGATGGAAAAAAAATGAGATGATGAATCTTTTGCATGCACTTGGAGTATTATAGATTAGTAAAACTCATTATATAATCATTTCTTATACCTTTAATTATTATTTATAAATTGTTGATCGAGATATTTTAGGTCTAAAAATATCCTTGCTCAAGAATATAATTATGCGCACAATATCTGAAAAAGAGTACATATTATTTTACAGGATATGCTTGGTTTACATATGAGCAGTACAACAATGGTTTTGAAAATTTCATCTCACTCAGTGATTTCCAATCCGACAATTCCACGAACTACGTAATAAAAGATACCGTCACAATTGAAGTCTATTTCAATAAATTCTTTGAATTGAAGAAAGAGTTATGAGCCGATCAATTTGGAGTTCATTAAGATGTTTAATATTTTGAAGAATCAATTTTTGTCTTAACTGTAGAATAAATATTATTTTTCAGAAAATGTTTTATATTCGATTGTCACATAAAACACTCTTATCTTTCATTGGCTTATATGCAATATCTCATAAACATTTATACCATACATTTCACTTGCTATTTGTTTGTTTGATAAAATTACCATCATTACTTTATGATTAAACTGTTAGGGAATCAACTCAACTAGAAATTTAAGCTGATGGTTGAGACCCAATGATATGTGATTTACTATAAGTTAGGGGTATTTGAATCAAAGTTAACTCTCCTATCAAACTTCTCTATGTCAAGTTTCATTGTGTTCTATCAATAATTCACTTCTAAAACACCATAACAACGACTTGGCTCTGATACCAATTGAATTGAAAGCTAAACTAGAGTATAAGATGCAATACTCAAAATCTAATATATCATGAAAGATCGAAGGTATGAAGTACCTTGATGAACAAATCATACTTTCGATGAATAAGACAATGTATGTAGGAAATAAGCAATGTATAATAAGGACACAGAGATTTACGAGGTTCTCCTAGCGTAGGCTATGTCCTCGGAGGCGTGTAATATTTTGATTGTACTATAACAACGGAGTTCAAAAAGCTCTTAATACAATAGAAAGTTAAAATAGAGAATAGGAGAAGATTAAGTCTATGTGTTTAATTAGGCTTAGGGGTTACTTTTTTGTATAATTACAATGAGCATATGAGCTCTCTATTTATAGACTAATTTACATAAATGAGTATGCAATTCTTAAAGCTATGAATAAATAAGACATAACAACTCCAAGAATGTCAATCGACCAAAAACAATATCACATGCGCTCTGTTGGTGTGGCTCACAGCTTATGATCTCCATGGTTGTTTGAGCCATGTTCTACTCATTCGAGCACTATTAGGTTTGAACTCTCTTTCTTGTTCTAATTTTATTGCTCGTTCAAGGCATGATGCTTGTCTTGTTCGAGCATCTTGCTTTAGAATTTGACCATTGCACTTCCTTATTAAGTCTATTCATCATGCTCCATAACTCAGACTTAAACGCCCATCTTAATGTACATACTGTAAATCTTTAATGCACACTCTTATTACACATAATGGTGCACTCAAGTCACAATGACTTTAACAAAAAATAATGTAAACTAAAATTTGATACTTGTTAATCTAGATTCTAATGTGTTGCCCCTTATATATTTCCAGAACCACTTATATCAGTATTTACACTTCCACTATAATGTATTAGTGACTAGAGTGGCTCACCGGTCCTACCTCGGAGTGTTGAAGCATATTTTATTGTTAGAGTATATAACATATCTTAGGGCCTCAACCATCAACTTAAGCTTCTGGTTGAGTAGGTTCCTTGACATAGTATTAGAGCCATTATGACAAGAGGTCACAAGTTTGAATCTCAACTACCCTTCATTTAAAGTGGAATATTCAGCGCTAGATATGAGAAGGGTCTATGTTAATTCCACACTTCTAGCCCAATGAGTTCGAATCTCAACTACTCCTTATTTAAAATATATAACATATCTTTGACCTCAACCATAAGTTTAAAATTTTGGCTGAGTTTGTTCTTTGACATTAATCTGATTTGTATGTGGATTCCACTCATATTTATTTTTCAATTTTTTTCTACGTCTTAGCTTGATTCAATTAAAATTCACATCTCACAGCTCACTCTTTATTCTCCATCTAGAATTATCACTTGCAACCTCCGAACGATTATTAGTTTATTACACCAGCACCTCCAGCTAATCTGCGATTTTATTTAAAAAATAGCTTTTGTAGCTATAGCGACCAAACTTTGGTAGCTATAACGACCAAACTTTGGTAGCTAGGTGGTCGATTGTAGCGACCAAATGACTAATAAAGCATTTGGTCAGTTGTAGGCTTGTAGCTACTCACGCTATAAAAACACGAAGTATTAGCGACATGGCTTTGCCATTTGGACCCGAGTGACGACCTTTTGTCACATTCCTAAATAAGTGGTCGCTAAATGAAAATTAGACACCAGCGTATCGTCAAAATAGATGAGAACACTGACAACCGCCGTTCTCATCGTCACCTTACAACAAGGGATAGATTTGGGTCGGATCTGGGTCGGGTTCAACTAGACTTTGATGCAAACTCTATTTTCTTAGTAGACCCAAATTTGGACCCAATTTCATATGGTTTGGAAAATTTAAACTCAGACCCAGACTCAAACTTCAAAAAATATATTATATAATTTGTCAATTTGTATAAAATTATTTAAATATTTACAACTAATAAAGATCTTCTAATACTTTATACTAATTGAGCCACCAAATATGAAGTTTTGCAACAATCAATTTCTTAAAATAAAATATTTATCAAGTTTTATAATTTTAAAAATATACATACAATGACCGCATTTTGAATTACATAAACTATCAAAGTACCAAATCTTCTAATATTCTAATATATAACAAAGTTTCAAATCGAAGCAAATAAATACAATAATAGCTAATATAAAATTTATCTAAAATAATAGATGCTAAGGGGTATATGAATCGAATTTGGATTGAAATCAAGGTCTCAAAAGTGTGACCTAGATCCGGACCCATACCTTAAGGTCATGGATTCAGATCTAATCGGTACCCATAGGATCCAAAAGATGGTGGATCAAACCCTTAATCTAGGGTTGTAACAGGTCTAAATCCTTATGGTCCAATACCCTCGTTAATCCCTACTTATAATAAATTTCAAAAAATTTTTTAAAACGGCGACGAACCCGTCTCAATATTATCATTTTTTATACTGCAATTAACTAATAAACTTTTTTATACTGCAATTAGCTAATAAAGCAACTTTGGTCGGTACGGATGGAGTTTGATTTATTCTATAAGTCTACCACCAACTGACCAAATTTTTTATACCAAACTTAATTTTTTCTTTTTAGAGTCAGCTTTTTGGTGGTAATTTATTGATTGGTATCGGTTTCTTTATCTGTTGATATTGATGGATTTCGCTGTGGATACCAGAGTTGGTTGTTTGGAGTTTGTATTTGTATTCGGTAATTTTGGTTGTGCACTCTCATCATCATCATATCTCCGTATCAGGTTTATATGAAAATTATGATCAGGGTTTGGGGAGAAAGATAGACGGCAACTAATATCCATAACGGAGAATGCGATCAAAGAGTCACTCGGCTCAAGAAAGATTTTCGAAGAAGTGAAACCTGCAACTATCCGCAAGCCTACAATTTATAACACACGTTAACCATTAACAAAAATTAAAAATAAAAGAACCGAAATTTTACTTACACAAGGGCTCATTTTTTATGTTTTGCCTAGGGCCCAAAAATAGTCAAAAACGTCACTTTTAATATGATCCTCCCACGTTCTCTTGAGTCTTCCTCGGCTTCTCTTACCCTCCACCATGATAATTTTGATCCTTCTCACTTGTGCATCATGAGTCTTTCTCTGCACATGCCCAAACCATCTCAACTTGTTCTCACACATCTTTGCAGAGAAAGGTGCAACCCCTAACTTCTTCCTAAAATCCTGGTTTCTAATTTTATCCATTATTGTGTTGTCACACATCCCCCTCAACATACTCATTTCTGTAAATTCCATTGTCCTTCAAAAACCTTTTTTGCGGGTCAACATTCTTTCCCACACAACAAAACCGGAGTAAAAGCAACGCGGTAAAATTTATCTTTTAATCTAATAGGAAACTTTTTATTACAAAACACTCTTATTATACGTGTGTGCACTCTTATGTTTGTGCGATATATGTCTATATATATTTTGTACCTTTATGATTTATTTTCTATGTACTACTCGATTATTGATAAAACAAGACAAATGGCAGATGTAGAAAAAAAATAAGTGTTATGAACAATTTAAATAAAAATAAAAAATAAATTTAACAATGTTTTATGAGAACGCAAGTGCAATCTAGTGGCTTGTTCTAAGATTTCCGTGAAGATGACAGTATAAATGTATAATCTCCGGTTTGAGGAGGGTGTTGGAATGTGCCAGGGACTTCCTTAATTAAGTATTTCCTTAATTTTAGGATGTACGAGCTATATATCTCCAATTCACGTGCTTTTACTGTTCATTATTTGTCAAATTATGAAGTAATTCACAAATCTATATGTAATAAAAAATTGTCAAAATCATAAAATAAAAAATTATTTGTCAAAATTAAGTCTGGGTGTATAAAATTGCACATGTATGACAACACATTTTAGTTAATATATTGTTCATTTGTTAAATAATGAAAATAATTGCACATGAATGACAACTATTTCTAATTGTACAAGTCATCGTTCTAATCACTCTGAAGAATAATTGTCAAGAGTTGATTAAAATATACTTCTTTCCCTCTTAAAATACTTGCGACATTTTCTTTTTCATATAATAATGAGTTAATTTAATCTTTAATATTTCTATTTAATTATGTAAAATAAATAGTAAAATTTGACATTAATAAATGACTTTTACATTGAAACGAATCAAACAAAATCACACTTAACTATTTAAAAAGAAACAAAAAGAGTAAAATAAAGACTTATCATAAATAAGAATAATAAATTACTAGTGCAATATTTTTAACGTAAAACGGCGGAAATTCCTTTTCTAAATTGTTTATTAGAATTTAAATACCTTGTTAATCAAGGGCCTGTAATATGAAATCTTTTTCTAAAAGAGAATGCTAACTAGTCAACTTAGGGTCTATAATATTGCACTATTTGACAAAATGTTGTATTTGTAAAATTTGGCTTCTACTAACTCTTTTATTTATAAATATATATATATATATATATATATATATATATATATATATATATATATATATATATATATATATATATATATATATATATTTATAAATTTTGGACAAAAATAATCTTATTTATCCTCATTTTAATATTGTAATAATGCTTATGGTTCCTTTATATCTTCCTTTAACTTTATTTTAACATTTTAATATTTCTTATGGTCCCCACGTGTTTTCCACCAACTTTACTGATAGGTCGTTTTACTACCAAAAATAATTCCTAATTCACCTAACTAGTATAGTTGGGAAAGTAGAGTCGAACCATTATGGAAGGACAATTAAAGTCACAAATTGAACCAAGTTCACTATTGCTAACGATCAGAAGTTGAGTTTTTGTTTATCTAAGTAGAACGCAAAAACAAGAAATGAATAAAATTCAATGATTAAAAACCTAGGGCTAAAAGGATTCACTATGCATCGATCATGATTCATGAACAACAATTGGGATAGGAGTGAATATAGGCGAAGGAAGATGTTGCTCTCGCAAACAAATTCGACAATCAAACAATAAAACAAGCTATCGCGATTAAGGCTTAATTGTTCAAAGAAGGAAATCGTTCACTCAAACTCGAAACTCTCGCTTATAGAATTGAGCGAATAAAACTTGCAAATTGGCCAAACATGTAATCAATCTAAAACCCATCAATTGAATCGCCTAGACAAACAAAATTTAAATCCTAAAATCAAACAAGAATCATGACCTTTTGCATAGTTTCACCAAACCCTAGAAATAAAACTACTCACTAAGCATATTAAAACTAACAAGAGATTCAACAATTAAATTCATGGAGAAAATCAAATTCAAATTTAATGGAGAAACAAGCATTCAAAGATAACAATAATAAACAAGAACAAGAAATTTGAATTGAAACTAATACCTTCAATATAATTAAAATTACAATGTCGAAGTGTTGATTAACAATCCCCCATGGCAAGTAATATGAGAAATCCCTTCAATACCAAACCCTCAAAACAGAGAAAAAAAACTGTCTCAAAAATTCCCCTCAAAAGCTATTTATATCCTCCTCCAAAGAGATCGGAGGATATGGGAAGTTACTATCAAAAATAACTGCAGGACCCGGCCAGGTATGTGGAAACCCGGCCGGGTGCGAAGCAAAACTAAATCTTCAAGACCAAAAATTTTCTAAGTTCAAGAGTAAACCCGGTCGGGTATGTGGAAACCCGCCCCGGTACACAGCAGAGCAATTTGATCTTCAATGGAAGCCTGGCCGGGTGTCTAGAAACCCACCCGGGTTTAGAGGCTCACCCGGCCGGGTATGTAGAAACCCACCCGGGTGCGAGTGGCAACTTTTTCTTCCAAATGGCATCTTCAAATTTTTCTAAGTGCCAAGTGCAAACCCGCTCGGGTATGTGGAAACTCACCCGGGTATGAGAGGCTCACCCGGCCGGGTATGTGGAAACCCACCCGGGTATGAGACCTGGTCAGCACAAAAATGACCCTTTGAGTAGCTTATGACCTTTCAACTTGCAAATCTCGCTTCAAGAGTCGATTCCTAGCATAATTAGAGCTTTGTACCTACAAAATATATAGGAAACAAACACTCCAACCAAGCATAAAATCCAATAGAAAATTGAGCAGAATACGCGAGAAATGCTATGAAAATACAATGGGGGCATGGTAGAAAATAATATATAAAACACACACAACATTTACAAAAATATTTTTTTATTAGTTGTGGTTTCTATATTTTTTTCCTCTTACTTTCTTTTAATATTTTTTTGTAAAATTTCACGTGGTAACCTTGGGGTATTGGATTTTCTACGTGGTAACCTTGGGGTATTGGATTTTAAAAATCCACATGGTAATCCTGAGGTTTATCAAATTCTTTCTCCGTTACCTTTTTACACAAAAACGTTTGAAAACGTTAATTACAAAGCTTAAACCTTGTTGTACGGTTATTTATTCGTTTCACCAAATCAAATTGCATCAGTTTCATAATTTGCTAGTAGAAGAAAATTGAAAAAAAAACTAGGGTTTGAATTTGGGGGGAAAATGTGATTTGGAGGAAAGATAGTAGAGTTAGGGTTTATGATTTGAGAGAAATTTATGGAACTAATGTAATTTGATATGGTGAAACGAATAAATAGGTGTACAGTAAGGTTAAAGCTTTGTAACTAACGTTTTCAAACGTTTAAAACCCAATATCTCAGGATTACCACGTGGAATTTCTCTAATTTTTTTTAATGTTTATGGTCCTCACTTTTCCTCCATCAAATTTAGTGTTCAATAAAATAACTATATCCACTATTTAGAAGGTTTTATTTTTCTTAATTTCTGTGGTCCTCACTTTTCCTCCATCAAATTTAGTGTTCAATAAAATAACTATATCCACTATTTAGAAGGTTTTATATTTCTTAATTTCTGTGAATATTTCATGTAAAAAGTTTATTAAAAAACGAAGGAGTATTATGTTATATTATATGATGATGATATCGATATAATGATTTAATAAACTCTTAACAAAAGAGTTTTCGGTCATTAATTAGTACAATTCCACCCTGCAACATGTTATGAAGCTTCCATACATAAATAACAAGTAGAGTACATTATAATGTATTATAATTGCAATCAATTGAGTATTAATCTTATTGTCTTTGTTTTAATTAATTACTATTACAAATGGAATTAATACATTATGATTCTATGGAAGCGGGTCAATGATTATATAATATAAGGTTTAGACATTTATAGAAAATATTTATTAAAGACTTAAAACATTTTATGTAGATTTTATTTTATCATCTGACGCGGATATAAATGATACATTATGATAAGTCTTAATTAAATTTTTTTTGTCACCTAGTCTTTAGCTTGCCTCCAACTTTCAAGATTTTTATAATTTTTTTCTTTTTTTTCTTTTTTTTTAATTATTATTATTATTATTATTATTATTATTATTATTATTATTAATCATAAGTTAAAGGGAATAAAAAGATTAAGTTATTGTATGTGATTTAGCTAGACTTAATATTTAGGTAATTTATTTTAAGAGAAATAAATTATATATAAAGAAAAATCAAGAACTTAAAAACGATTGGAATAAAATTTTAAAACGGCATTAAAAACAAAATAATAGAACGAAATGATTATTGAATTTGTCAAAATATTTAAGATTAAGAAAAAGGGTCTGTTACAGAAATAGTCAAAAAAATTTAGTCAAGGGTAAAGTCGCTGTTACTAACAGCGACATATGGTCAAACCTGGTCAAATGAGGTCAAATATTTGTTCACTGTTAGTAACAGCGACTTTAAGGGTTTGGGCTGTGAAACGAAATTATGTGAAACGAGGAAGGAGGAAAAAGACTCCTGTATTCACGTATAAGGTCGCTATTACTAACAACGACTTTATAGTTGACCAGTCAACCCATATGTCGCTGTTAGTAACAGTGACTTTACCCTTGACTAAATTTTTTGACCATTTCTTTATACTCGCTGTTAGTAATAGCGATTACGTACCGGGCCTAGCTTTGGGGCCAAAGACGCTTATTTTGGGAATAAAGTTTTGCCGAAGTTTATTTTTTTGATTAAAGTTATTAAAAAATCTTATTTTTTTTCAAATTTTCGAATTTAATGGGTCCTAGGCAAAATAGTAAATTGAGACTTCTAAAATAATAGTATTTTGAAAATATTTTACAAAAGTAATTTGATTAAAATATGCAATTATTTAAAAAAAATTAAGTATTTTACTAATGAAATGAACATTTTTTATGCAATTTGTCTTTCTTATTCAAGTCAAGATAACAAAAATACAAAGACATATAGAGTAAATGACATAATCATCAAATCAATTAGATGAGAAATAAGTGTGATTTTATTTGATTTGTTAAATAGAAAAGTTATTAATATTAATCTTTCATAATTTTTCATTATACTTCTTCCATTTCATGATAAAGTCCCCTTTGATTTTACGCTAATGTGAAAAAAATATAAGCTTAGAACAAAAAAATATAGTTGACTAGGTTAGTGAGTCTCAATTAAATAAGCCAAAAATAACTTTCTATTAGAGATTTATAGTGAAGATGCCTAAAAAAATGAAGGTGAATAATTAAAAATATTATATTCCTAATTGAAATAACTTATTGGATAGAGTATCAAATCAATTAATAAATTAAATTATAAGAGACAATTACCAAAATGTAGTCTTATATCTACTCTGGTTAATACTCCTACTAAATCTAGAAGCCTTACTATTCCCTTCACTTTTTTCCATTTATACCCTTACCTTTTAGCTCCAACCATCAACAACTTACATGGTCATTTTGGTCAATTCAATTTAAAAGTACTCCCAAATCCCAAAATGTCAAAAATAAGCTTCATCTTCCTTCTCAACCCAAAAATGGCTTCTTGATCCTAATTGCTAATTGGTTTACAAATTCATGGTGAAATTAAAAATTGAGCCCGTTAAGTGTCGGGGTCTTAGGCGGCGGTACTTCTCGCCTACCTTTAGGGTCGGTCCTGATGATAGAATTGATATTTTATAATCATTGGTTTACAAATTCATGGTGAAATTAAAAATTGGGCCCGTTAAGTGTCGGGGTCTTAGGCGGCAGTACTTCTTACCTACCTTTATGGTCGGTCCTGATGATAGAATTGATATTTTATAATCCTATATATTCGGATCAATGATTATAGATAATATTTCTACGTCTTCTTTGATTATTTTAATACAATGCAAAAATTAAAGTGAAAATTTTTTTATGTATTATGTAGTAAAACTAAAATAACAGGGTATTCTGAATTCATTAATTTTTTTGTTGACCATATTCGAACAATTTGATTTCAAATCATTATCAACCCCTCTCATGTGTGAATAAGATTGTCGCACCGTGAGACGAGTTCATACGAAAAGTTTAATTTAATTGAAATATAGAGCACGTCTCACGGTAAGACTTATTTTTGAATTATTAAATGTAAGTTTAGTTTAATTTAATAAATGTAAATTTAGTGTAATGTATGTTAATATAACTACTACTTTCAACGACCTATTTTTGTAATATAATTTATCCTAATTATAACATTTTCAACATATTTCATTATCATAACATTTGAATATCTATTATGGTAATTTAAAATAAATTACTTCCTTGAACCACCCATATTTCTATTTTCTAATTTAAGGGAGACTTGACTGTTGAGGCTAATTTCCAATTCTGCGGCCTCAGTGTTAGATATATTCATTTTTTATATTAAGAATAATGGAATTTTTAAAGTCGTATGCAAATCCATATTTTATTTCTTCATTCACATGGTTTTAATGAATCTATTTAAAGCAAGCAATTTGCAGTTTTCCAGAGAAGAGACAAAAGTGTACACTCTAATAATTAAAGGATCCTTTTATTTCTTTCTGCAAAAAAACTCATCAAAATTCATCATGCCGGGTTCAACATGGAAAGGCCGTAAGTGTGATCTTCTTCCATATATTTTCAATTCATTTATTCCTATAGATAGATTTAATAAAAATTATTTACTACAATTTATATAAATCAAAAAAAATTCTATATATGGATATATTTAAACTCAAGATCATCTATGTTAAATTTTGTTTGTACTTAAAGAAATTTATAATTTATCTATAACTATTATTAAAACAAAATACTACTGGAACAACAGTTTTAAAATTGCTTACGTGTCTCTCAATAAAAATTTTCCCTCCAATACTCAATGATGATGTCATTGTTTATTATGAATACTATTTATATCTTTGACTTTATTAATTTCTTATTATGACTATAATATTATCCATACTGGTAAATTTTATATTTTTATGTCACATCATTTAATGTATTAGAAAACTATATATATTATTTTTTTTGAATTATTTATAAAACCTTTTAAATTTTATTTATTAAATGCATATTATTTAGTGTATTGAATATTTTAAAATGATTAAAACATAATAGTATAATTTTAGGGTAAATGTTTACAATCCTTAGGGCTGTACATAAAAATTAACAAGTCTTCTTTATCAATAATAATTTTTAATTTTCAAGAGAATCTAATCTAAAAATTAGAAAACAATTAATACTTTATATAATGATTTTAACTTCCCAAGAAATAATAAATGATAAAATAATAAAGTATAATTAGATGTTTATGTTTCCAAAGCAAAAAAAAATATTAAATTACATAAATTAAATACATTATTAGGATTTTTTTTGTTAGTTATACAATTAATTACTTAAATAAAATGCTTAATTTTAATATGATTTAGATTGTGACTATCTTTATGTAAGTCACTTATATTTTTACGACAAAAATTACTTTTTTCGTTTAAAATTTTATAAAATAATTTTACATATTTTTATGTTAAATTTGATTTTGAAATAAGTTATTAATAGTTGTAATACTTTATATAAATTCATGTAATAATTATTTTTGTTAGCATAAATTGGTATTTTACTTTTTATGAAAAAACTCATAATTTCGTATTGTATATTCTAGGTAAATAAAATTATATTAAATATATAATCAATTTTTTTTCTTTCCTTATGATTTATTTGTCATGTACTAATAAATTTTCACAATCATCTACACACACAATGCAAAATATGATATAAATCATACAATGTATGTAATGTATACAATTATTTTGAGTAAAATGAAATATAGCTATAATATAAAATTTATTTCTTAAAATTTTAATTTCTTAATTTTAACAAATATATTATAAAATTTAATAAAGTTGTGCACGGGCACACTATCTAATATTCCAATATGACAAAAGTGAAGAGACAAAGGAAATTTCTTAATACTACCTAGGTAGCTTGATTGAAGAACATATATTGGTAATTGGTATTTAATTAATTAAATAATTAATGATAGTATTAATTAAGTAAGGCAAAAAGTGATCATTACATACAGGAAACTACAATTTTGATATTGCTGATCCAAGCAAACCAGTCCTGACATTCAGATCACGGAAGCCCTCCCACTTCATCTTCGAAATTGATTCTTATGACAAACTTGAAAGTGCACTCACAGCGGCCAATCTTGACGTATTCGAAACACCCCAATTTGCTGCTGGGGGAGTTGAATGGTATCATTATTTTGTTTTTTGAGTGAACTGCTGGTATCATTATTTATTGCTTTTAAAACTACTTTTTAATTTATTATTTTTTTTGAATAAATTGTTTTTAGCTTTATTTTTTTGGAAGGTTAACATTGTAATTTAACAAGTTTCTTATCTTTAATATACTAGCTAGGGTCTAGGAGTTACTTTTTATATTTCACCTTGAAATAATATCCTCCTTGTTTTTCAAAGAAATTCTCATTTGTCCCCTTAGGGTATTTTATATATTTGTTGTCCCGTAAAAAAAATTTTTATTTATATCAAAAATTTTGAGTAAAAATAATTTTATTTATAATCAGTTTAATATTGTTATAATACTTATGATCCTCAAATATTTTTCACTAACACTATTTTAACATTTTTATATTTTTTATGCCTCTACATGATTCTCAATTTATCACTAACTTTATAAAAATACTTTTTATTAGTAGTGGTCCATGTATTTTTTTCACTTTTTAAAATATTTTTTATTGTTTATGATTCTCACTTTATCTCCATCAAATTTATTCTTCAATAAAATAATATATTTACTATCTAAACGGTTTTATTTTGTTAATTCCAAGAACATTTCTTGTGAAAACTTCATTACGGGACCGAGAAAATAATAATTTTTTTAATAACTAAAAAAGATTAATTAATAAGTCAATGTTTATTTATTTATTTGAATGGGAACAATAAAGTTATAAAAAAGAGTAAATTTTAAGAGCCAAAGGGCAATTGTTGATATTATTATTAGGATATTATTTCAATTTTTTCCCCATAATAATATCAAATGTTAATTAATCATGAATAATACAAACAATAAGGTGAGTTTTCTACCACAATAAAGTTATAAAAAAGAGTAAATTTTAAGAGCCAAAGGGCAATTGTTGATATTATTATTAGGATATTATTTCAATTTTTTCCCCATAATAATATCAAATGTTAATTAATCATGAATAATACAAACAATAAGGTGAGTTTTCTACCAAAATCCATTTTCATCCGCTATCTGTAAAACAGGTCATTTTTACCAAAAAAAAAATAATTAATTTAAATTAAAAAAAATCTCACCCCATCCCCTTCTTTCCACCTGTGCATTACCCCAACCCCCACCCTAGCACGACCGCACCATTGCAGCCCCACCTACCTTCCCACTATCACCCCATCATTTCCGGCGACCCACCACCACTACTCTTATCAACAACCCACTTCTAATATTTCAGTTCTTATTGGTATTCACTTGTGTTGGTGATTTTTTGAGCAATTAACTCCATTTAGTTTCATGAAAGTGTTAGGATTGTTTGATTTGATACTTATAACTTAATTAAATAAAATTTAAACCTCAAATGCAAGAACAAAAACAAGCTTCACTGGTAATTCTCATCTCTTTCTGATCTTTTTTCTTGATTTTAATTCACTTAAAGTTTTTACTCTTTCATTTTAGAAATTGTTAATTTGAAGGTTTTGTTTCTGAGGGTTGAGAGTTGCACAGAGGTAGGAGAGGGGTGGTGGAGTCATCGGGGAGGGGTGTTAGAATGATCGAGGCCAGAGGGGTGGTGCATTGGTTGTTGAGAGGTTGGTGTTAGGATAAGTTAGTGAAGATTTGGGACAGAGAAGGGTGGTTTTTTCTTTTTTAAAGATTTTATTATTAATTTTTTTTTATAAAATGACCTACAATTGTGAGTAAATAACAGGTAAAGTTTGCCAGTGGAAAATATACCTATTACTTGTTATTTTTCAGGATTAATGAATACATCGTATTATTATGGAGAAAAAAATTAAAATATTATATTATTTACGGTAATTTTTTCTTATTATTATAAATATATAAAATTGTCCAATATAGATAGAAAAAAAGAAGATGGTCATCTCTTATATCTATGGTTCGCCTGAAATTCAGGGCGCTACGTATTTATCCTAATGGGAATAAAGCAAGAGGAGGTGACCAACACGTCTCCTTGTACCTCACAAGGAAAAAGGATCCCGTAAATCGACCCAGCGAAGTTACTGTGACCATAAAATTTTTTATACAAGATCAATTATCGGGTGAATATTTAGTGATCGAAGGTAAGCACACCATTACATCATTACTTTCAATTTACCATGTTTAATTCTCTAACACTATGTGGAGGGTAATTCAATAGTAATTAGCTCTTATATAATGATCAACCATTATTAATTTAACAAATATTATTCGTAAAACTTTAATATATATAAAGCTTAAGGATATTGATTATATACTTATAAATCATTCAAGTCCTTTGCTATTTTTAAATAATTTAATTGCATTAATTAATCCTTTTTTAAAAAACTAAGAAAAATCAATATTTAAGATTTGATGCTTATATTATTTCCTGTTTCCTAAAAGACAAAAAGTGAATGTTTTGATTAATACTCCACAGATTTGGGAGAAAGGAGTTTTGACGTGCGAGATGCAGAATGGGGAATTCCGAAAGCAATAAAAACAGATGATTTTAAACTACCATCAAATGGATTCTTGGTTAACCACAAGTGCACTTTTGGAGCGGAGGTTTACATTACAAGTGGTGAACCAAAATATTCACAGATATCAGTTGTGAAAAATATTCCAAAACGCATTTATGACGTCACATTCGACCTAACTCCGCCCCGTTCTGAACCGTTGGAATCTGAAACTTTCACTACTAGATTCGATGGAGAAGATTATACATGGTGCGTATGTGTATACGAATTTGCCACACCCTTTTACTTTTTTTCTTTCTTTTTAATACTTAACTTCGTTCTTATTTATTTGAGAATGCATGCTCTCACATAAATATATAAACTACGTCTAATTACCTATACATTTAAAAGATATGCATGGAATATAGTGTTTCCTTTTTGTGATCCGTTCATAAAAGATAAAAGATTTTTTTTGCATTGGGAATATATTGTAACGGAACCGACTCAACTAAAAGATTAAGCTATTGGTTAAGGACTACTCTAACACATTCCCTCATACGAGAGCCCTTTGGGCTAGGAGTATGGATACACACATGTGCTGAATATTTCACTTTAAATGAGGGGTGATTGAGATTAGAACCCATGATTTTTTTTGTCATGCTGGCTTTTGATATTATGTCAAGGAACTAAATCAACTAAAAGCTTAAGCTAAGCTTATGTCCCATGAAATATTATATACTTTAACATATATTATAAGGTGAAAGTAGATCGTCTTGATTGAATTTAGTGCACACTACATCAAGTGTAAACTTATTAGGGAGTATATATATATATGACTTAGGAAAGAGACAATTAAAGAGTATACTGCACAATATTTTATTGTGCACTATGTATATATATTAGAATCATTCACTTATTGGATTTAAATTTTACCTTAGTTAGAAAGTAATATGAGTACGATTATTACATATTTTTTTTCTTCTCTCAAGTAATCATGTAATTAGTCAATATAAAAATGTTTGACTTAGCTTATTCAGCTTTAGTACCTTCAAATTATCAAACGTACGGAAATGAGAGGCGATGTTTATTTTATTTTTAGTATGTTTTGATACGTTTTCCCTTAATATAATTCCTCTAATTTTGTTGGTTGAGAGTTGAAAAATATGCAGGAAACTAGTGTTATACAGAGATGGATACGAAGAGGGATCTTCCACCCACCATTCACTATATATGAAACTCCTGGACAAAAACAAGCTTTCCGGTGGAAAGAGCATGCTTGTTAATTTTAATTTACGCATCCTTAATAATGTTAAGGGGGATTACGAACATGGAAGGAATGCTGGTAAGTATTTACATGCATTTGGTACTATATTACTGTTCCGTTTATTTTTAGGTTTCAGAGGAAAAGCTAAAAAATAGTCTTAAAAACTTAAGATCTCACATAACTGTATTTAATTTATAAATTAAGAATAAAATACAAATTAAGAGTGATAAATAAATAGTAACAAAAAATAAATAGGACTAATAGATAGAATAAGAACTCACTTGGATTGAGTGTAAATATTTAAGGGGTAAAAAAAGTCAAACTAATGGAATAAAGGTAAGTTAGAGGTGCAACAGATGTAATTGAAATATTTGTGAATTAGGTAGAATAAGAGTGAACAAAAAAAAGATGAATAGAAAAAGTTGATGATTTTCCTCATTTGGAGAAAAATATTCCCTCATTCTTCCCTAGGATAAATTTATACTCAAACATGAGGAACACCTCTTTAACCACAATTACTCCAACCATGATTAAAGACTCTAAATCAACCTAATCACCACATTTATATTTTTAGATAATGACTCGCCACTCTATTTTAATCTCATCCATATATTTTAATACTATTTTATTTTCATCAACACAATTCATTCTCTCTTTTCATTTATTACTACTTTTCTAAGAACAACTCATTTCTTCTTTAATACAAACAAAATGGACAGAGTAGTCCCCTTCATATACAAAAAAAATATTTCCCTTAAATTAATTTATGATGGATTGGATATATTATGTGTTACAGTTCTTGATTGGTACAATTACAATAAGGATACTGCGGGTTATCCTACATTCATGCCAAGCGGATATCTGTTTTCTCGGAGATACAAATATGTGGAAGACAACAATGCATCTGTGCAAGTCACTTTCAATTCAGTTTTCTTATCTCACCTTTTATAAGCCCAGCCCGGGCCAAGACGCGATCCATCCGATCGATCCTCTACGTGTTTAATTTCCTTATAAATCTTCTGTTGTATTTTATTGTATTTTCCTTCAAAATAATTGAATGTTTGTTTGGTTATTTACTTTTATGATTCTTAATTAAACTAATGCCCTTATTTGTTGTTTATGGTTAGTTTATTACTTAAATTATTATACTTATTTTTAAGTTTAGTAATGATAAATTAGCTATTTTATTATTTGTTACTCTCAACTCTCAAGAGCTAATACTCATACTATTTTTCCTTTAACATTTCCTCCTTTACTATGTATGTCTATTTATTTTTTATATCTTGATGGTCTATTTGATTAGTGGTACTATATGGTACTAATGGGAATAATTTATAGTGTAAATTTCATCAAAAATTTCATGTCATTCCCATAATAAAACTTCGATCATAAAAAAGTTTTTTATATACAAATTTCCATTACTACCTAATATCACATCTCTCAATAGTAATGCATTGAAATGAAATTTAGAAAAAGAATGAGATAATTGAAGTTGGACAAATATAACCATCAAGGTAGCAAAGACATCTTTTCATTAGATGAGATTTAGGCATATTGGGCCAATATTAATATTTTTACTTAAACAAGTTCTCCCTTTAATTTTTACATAAATTTAATTAATATCCATATTATACTGTGTACATAATATAATGTCATTTATTAGAGAAGGTCTTAGTAAATAACGGTTATTTGTGAGATTGATAAATCAGCTTTATGTGGTAGGATGTGATAGGGTGAGAGTTTTGTTATATTAATTTGTCTTTTCGATTGTGTTTATTTTAATATTATTCTTTTTGCCTTTTTGTGATAATTTACAAATCATGATTATTAATTAAAAATTTTTGCATTTATTAGATGCATATATATTTTTTCATCTAACCCTCTATTTCTCTAACCGTAAGCTAACACATAGTTGTCTAACAGTGAGGCCCCAGAATTGGAAATGAGCAGTTGGGGAAAGATGCTCGTCCAGCTTATTTTTTAGTAAGGAATCAATTCAAATGAATATACTTTTAACACTTTTAGATGGTTTCTCCTGTAATTTCCCAAACATTCTTATAATTGAAATAGCCTCATGAATTATTTATGATCTTCATTTATTTTGGTCGGTTCGGTTGTAAGAATATTATTTCCTCCAAATCATGTTTTCATAACGTGAATAATGAAAAATGGCTTTTCACGAATGGTAGGAGTCTTTGTATTAGAAAAAACTCACAATTAGCCTCAACAGTCAAGTCTCCCTTAAATTAGAAAATAGAAATATGGGTGGTTCAAGGAAGTAATTTATTTTAAATTACCATAATAGATATTCAAATGTTATAATAATGAAATATGTTGAAAATGTTATAATTAGGATAAATTATATTACAAAAATAGGTCGTTGAAAGTAGTAGTTATATTAACATACATTAGACCAAATTTACATTTATTAAATTAAACTAAATTTACATTTAATAATTCAAAAATTCTTGTATGAGACGTTCTTACCGTGAGACGTGCTTTATATTTGAATTAAATAGCCTAATAATAGAAACTTTTAGCATAATAGACCTTTCGTATGAACTCGTCTACGGTGCCACAATCTTATTCACATGAGAGGGGTTGATAATGATTTGAAATCAAATTGCACATTATTGACGGTTACTCAAATTTTAATTTTTAATTGTGATTTGTTTCTTTTTGAACGAGTCATTTGTTGTTTTAGTAAAATTTATTGCATTTAAATTTATTGATTAGTAAAAAAACATACAAGTCTTGTATGAGACTATCTCACTATGAGACGGGTCCATATAATTAGTCTATTTCTTTACTTGATTACTTTAAGATCTTAAGTGATTGTTTTAATGTTATAAGTAATCACTCTAAGACTATAAAAATAATTATTTTAAAATTATAAATGATCACTTTAATGTTATAAGTGATCATTTTAGACAAAAAAATGTATATTGACCAGCTCAATAAAGATGATCTCACCATGAGATCATGTCATTTAAAAATTAGTGAAAAAAATAATAAATTTAATGTTTTTAATAATATATTATAAGACGAATATTAAAATCTCAATGATCAACTTAACATTTTAGTTGAATTAATTCGCTTATGTAATATCATAAAATAGATAATATTCGGAGCCTTACCAAAAATGTAGTCAATAATTGAGGCCTTTATCAGTTTTATTAGACTTAAGTTTAAAATTAAACGGTATATAGTGGTTGTCTTTAGTTATAAAAACCCTAGCTTTTATACTTTGATAAACAAAAAACATAAACAATCGTTAAACCCATCTTGTCATTTGCATAAAATAAAATAAGTCATTTATTTCTTTTTTACAACCAAATTTGTGATGGGAATCTTCAACTTAGACTCCGAACATTTATTCTTGCGAAGTGCGGGAAAGAGTCGATTAATGGTGGTGAAGTTAACAAAAGAAGTTCATTCCATTTTTGTCGAAACGAAGGATTGGGAAGTTGTAGAAATGATAGGAAACATGAATTTTGATACCTTAGAAATATTTAGTCATAAGATTACAGGACATGATCTTATGAGATTAGCTACTAATCTTAGCCAATCTCGTTTATGGGTTAGTATGCAAGGAATTAGTTTCTTACGAATTGGAGTAACTACCTCATCTATTTTAACTACATTGTTTAATCAAATTAAAACTTTGTTTGATTGGGCTGAATTTGGGGTTAAGATTCCCAAATCATTGAAGAATGATGATAAAGAAAAAGAAGAGTTTGATGAAAAGATAAAGAAATTTGAACAGAAGGTTCAACAATTGACTGATGATGTCAAGAACAAAGTAGAAGAAATTGCGAGATTGAGTAGATCAAATAGCAAAGAATGACAAGAATTTGACGAAAAAATTAAAAATCTCGAAAAAAAAGTTGAAAATTTGACGAAAGATGTCAAGAACAAAGTAGAAGAAATTGCGAGGTTGAATAAATCAAAAAGCAAGGAACAACAAGATTTTGATGAAAAAATCAAAAATCTCGAGAAGAAAATTGAAAATTTGACGAAAGATGTGAAGAACAAAGCAAAAGAAATCGAGAGGTTGAATAAATTAAATTCATCATCTTCATCTTCATCGGCGAGAACTACAGTAGTGACTCAATATGATCAAATTTTACACAAATGGAGACGTCCGGTGTGGTCGATCAGATTTAATATGTTAAATTCTATGCCAACTTATAGAGCAGTAGATGAAATTGT
The DNA here is from genome assembly GCF_026212465.1 of Amaranthus tricolor. Classification (NCBI taxonomy): domain Eukaryota; kingdom Viridiplantae; phylum Streptophyta; class Magnoliopsida; order Caryophyllales; family Amaranthaceae; genus Amaranthus; species Amaranthus tricolor. Next base: position 31,182,642 of record NC_080052.1, on the reverse strand, counting down.
TATAGGTAAATTTCCAAGTGGTATAAATGTTTATGTGAGTGATGGTTCATTCCAAAAGGATAATTGGTGGTTTGTAAAGATTAAAGACGAGGATTGGAACCGTGAATTGGTGTTTGCGTTTTATGGAGGTATGTATGGATTGGTAGCACTACTGCATATTATGGTGCTAATGAGCTCAAAATTCCATACAACAGTTCTGCAATATTTACAGCCAATCTTCGTTTTCTTGCTGTTGCTTTACGTGGTTACGGTGCTGTTTTCGGGTTTTGCTATTATCATCAATAAAGTGTAATAATAAATAAAGTATAATTTTATGAAGGTTGGCTTTCTTAGTACCGTAATAAGACAATTTTTGATTTGTCAGCGAGTTTTTAATATTTTGCGTTTTAACATTGAAAGAATTCAAACATTTAAAATGACGTGTTAAACATTAAACCACAAAAATGTGTATTTAAGTTCAAAAGTGATTATTTTAATTGCAATATTAAACTCCATTTACAATTCTCTCGCAATGAAACCATCTGAAATGAGAATTTCAATTTTTTTTTTAAGGATTTAATGGTTAGACTTATGTAAATGAGAGCTTGTGTTGTGTAGATTAACCATTTAAAGGGAAAATTTGAACAAAGTAAGCTTTTTTAAAAAAAATTCCCAAAGTGAGTTTAGGAAAATTTTTGTATCTCAAAAATAGGCATTTTCTAGTATTATTCGCTATTACTAATAGCGAGCAATTATTAAAACTGAGTCAAAAAGTCAGCCCAACAATCGCCCATTATTACTAGCAAGGGGCGATTACTGGGCTGACTTTTTAATTTATTACTGCCTTAAATTGGATGTTAATGGCCTGTTGTTACTACAGCGGACGATTACTAACAAGTGGATCAAAACAGCGAGCGATTGTTGGGGTGACTTTTTGACCGAATTTTTAGCAATCGCTCGCTGTTAGTAACAACAAATAATGTCATTCATCTGGCTTGGACTGTTAGACGCTTATTTTGGAAAATAAAGTCATTCAAGCTCACTTTTGGGAAAATTTCTAGGAAAAAGCATATTTTGTTCAGATTTTCATTTAAAGGCCTATCTACTCTTCTGTGAGACGACCTTAGTCGTGCAACTGGCCCTGGCCCAGTTTTTAAAAATATTATGACATACTAATTTTAAGACTTAAATGGATAATTTCAAGACTTAAAAATCCAATTTCATTTAAAGGCCTATCTGCTCTTCTGTGAGATGACCTTAGTCGTGCAACTGGCCCAGGCCCAATAAGTTTTTAAAAAAATTATGACATACTAATTTTAAGACTTAAAAGGTCAATTTTTAAAGTTTTTAATATCAACTTTAATTTGAGTCATCCTACTTTAAAGTTGAAATGAGAATTTTAAGTCTTACAATTGGTTTTTTAAGTATTGAAATTGACCTTTTAACTCTTAAAATTGTTAATTTCCATGACTTCAACTGTCAAATTCAAATCTTTGAAATTGGTCTTTTAAGTCTTCATATGGTCTTTAACTCTTGAAATTGACATTTTAATTTGTAAAATTGGTAAAAAAATATATACAATTGGGACGGCCCAATATGACGCGTCTCACAAGTGAGACGGTCTTACCCCTGTTTTTGTGAAACATATTCTTGTATGAGACGGTTTCACCGTGAGAAACATGCTACATACTTGAGTTAAATAGCCAATAAAAGCTTTTAGCATAATGAGTCTTTTGTACGAACTCGTTTTATAATAAGATTGTCTCACGCAAAAAGGCCGTTTTAATAAAAGAAATGGACAAACCTAATGGGCAAGGTTGTGATTTCCAAATGGGCTGCATTCCATATTTAGAAGGGAATGGACAAACATGTTCCTAGTGGCAAGGTTGTGAATTCCAAATGGACCGCATTCCATTCAACACATTTATTTACAACCCACCATTAAACAAAAGAGACGGAGAAGGCAGTGTCACTCATACATGATCTTGACTTTCCAAGCACAAAAGTCAATTACTAAGCACTAATAAAAATTATGAGAACATGGACTCTTTAAACTAAAGTTATCTCATTGAAAAAACAGTCTCTAAAAAATAGTTGTTTATCTAAACTCGTCACACAGCCGTGTAAAAGCAAGAACAAAACAATAATTGCAATAAGCAAGAGCCAAGATGTCCAACTAATCTAAGACCAAGACATACAAAAAGGCTTGCACTTTTGGCTCAAACCCATTATTAGCATATGTAGCTAACTAGCTAGACATAGAGAGAGTATTGGAAAAAGGAGGAAACAATATACTAGCACACATTGCCACAAATGTGCCAAAAAAAGTAAATTATGGTCCGTTTTGGGCTATTTTTGGGTCATTTTGATTGACTAATGAATTCAAAAAACGAAACAGTTAGCGAATTTAATCTCTAAAGATAAAGCATAAGATAATAATGCTCCATATCTTTCATACTTCCTGTCATGTGCCAAATTAATACTATTCTTTTGAGCAAATTAGCGATTAAAACAGAATGATATGGAGCAAACAGAGCAAGATAAATTCACGTCCTCAGCACAGAATCAGATTCTCCATGATCCCATTATACAGAATCACTGAAGAAGCCTAATGTCTTCGGCTTAAGCGACAGGAGGGTGAAGGACATGATCTTGTGAGATATCGAAAGCAGCTTGAGGCACAAATTGCCACATCGGAACATTGGTGTAATTGACTATGGGCATCAGTTTTCCACCAACTGCTTGACAAGGGATAGCATATGAATTTGATGCCGAACTTGGGTGAAGCTGCAAGCTAGAATGACTACCTATTGCTTTGATTCGTTTCTCCGTCTCTTCTTTCTCCGATTTCAATCTGCGCTTTTCAGCTCGCAGTTCAGTCTTCTCAGCCTGCACTCGGAAACTTCAGAAAATCAGAATGCAGCAGATCAGGAGAAAATGATCAAAACCATAACGAAGATCAGAATATCCATTTAACACTTCCGATCCATTCAAACGAAAATTGGAACGTACCTTTAAATCAGTGATCTTCTGCTTTAGTTCCGTATTCTGGCAGGTCAAGCTCTTAGTCTCTTCACGTAACAGTTTCACCGTTCGAATCGCATCAATTAGTATACCAGCTTTGTCTAACTTGGGTGTTGTTCCACGCTCTAACAGTTCACTTAACTCAAAGAACCTACCCATAAATATTGAATATACTTATTAGTAAAATGAAGTAGTAAATTGAGATCTAAAAGAAAGTTCCTAAAATTTTATGCATGCCTCGTATTCACAAGGTCTCTCCGCTGTTTCTCACGACAAGCTTTCGAGCTAGATGCAGTGCCTAACGCAACACGAACCCTGTAGTGACAACACAAATAATTAGCGAGAAGACATATCATATTACCTCAATGCCAAGTGGCTTCTGTCTATGTAGAATTTGGAGGTCGGATGTTTGTTGCCTTAACATTGAACTAACAAAAAGGTTGTTTTTGATTATCATCGAGGTTTCAGAAATAGTTGGCGAGAAGATATATCATTTACTTCTTACGAAGATACTCTACATACTAAAATTACGAAATGATCACTTACCTTTTTCGATCATGTTCTTCATTTTCATCCAGATGTGCAGAAGAATCTTGAGTACTTACACTGGTACGAAGAAAGCAAATATACACAAATAATTTTTATATGATCAACTAAATATTTCCCTTGTACTAACTACTCATTTGTCTTTCAACATAAATTCAAAAGTCACGTATTTCAGCCAACATTGCCTAATCTTGGGATCTAGGCCTGGGCTGGCCCGAGATCTTTGACCAAAAATGCTATTAATATTAAATTGTGTAACATATAACACAAAAGAATATCAGTCAAGTTGGTTTAACAAATATGCAGAGGTGAGTGTTTGGCCCAACTTACACTAGTAAACTGGATTCACCCCGTTTCATTTGCTTGTTGTTATGCTTTAAAGTTATCACTTTGCATATAAACTACGACAATCCAACTAAAATTATCAGCAATCCTTGCATATTGAGAATGATACTAGCACCTAACAGAAGTAATTGGTTAAACGAGTAAACAGACAAACAACATATTTTCCTCATCAAAGCCTCGATCAAGTATATATACGTGTGTTCGACAGTCGAAACTGACTGTTGATCAGCTTAGACACAATACTTCATATCTAAAAGTATGTAAACAAGCATAAGATCAAACATATACCTATGTGAGATGGAAGTAGGAAAAGGATTGACAAGAGGATTAGGACCCCGAAAAGACTCGCAATATGGGCTCGAATCATCGTCAAGAAGACAGCAAACCCAGTTGAGATCTAACTCCTCCCCTATAAGAGACTCCATATCAGGATCTTACTCTGATAAACTTCAGTAAGAGAATCCACTTTCTTGTGTGCAATTATCAAATTCTGAGAAATGAATGATTATTTGGGAAAGAATAAAGAATATGTTACTATCAAGAAAAGAATTAAAAAGAGAGGCGTGTGTTAAACACTGAATTTTATGATCAAATCAGGAATGGCACAAACTTACAGTGATGGCATATCCATAACTTTGACCTCGTTGTTGGTTCGTATTAGTTATTCTTTCACCACTTGCAGCACATTATGTCAATGTCAATAACAAAATTCTGTCTTCCTATACTGGAAAGTGACTTGAAAAGTGCATAAACAATTACTCCTTCTGTCTTGGCGAGATTTAAATTAAAGAGAAAAGAGCGATTTTTAAAAAAGTATGAGAAGTAGTAAAAATATGATGTTAAATAATAAAAAAAATAAATTGAGTGAATAATATTAAAAAGGTTAATTGTTAATAATAAGCCATGCTTGATACGTTGAAAAAGTATGAGAATGTAGTAAAAATGTTATATTAAATAATGAAAAAAAAATAAATTGTGTGGATACTATTAAAAAGGTAAATTGTTAATAATAAACCAACCTATGCTTGATACGTTAAAAATAAATTTACTTTTTATTTATTTTTATATAAACCAATTTATTAGGTGTATTTGCTAAAAATAAACCAACCTAGTGTTTATAATAATTTTCAAAACTTCTTTGTAAGAATAAACAATAATTGAGTTTATTTTCAACAAATATATCTAATAAATGGGTTTATATAAAAAAACAATAATTGACTTTATTTTCAGCGGATCGAGCAAAGATTACTGAATTTTTCATAATTTATCCTATTAAAAAAGAGTTTAAATAAGTGATTGAGATAAAAAGAATGGTGATTGAATCCATTCCCAAATAAAACAATGCAAAATGAGGCACAATCCAAAATGAAATATAATGGAAATGGCGTGGCACGAAGGGAGTAGAGATTATGAAGCCAATGAGTTGTCTCGTATCTGATTCCTGTCAAAGATCCCTGAAAGAGTTGAGCGTGTGGAGGCCGAAGGGACGATAGCACGTAAAACAAAAGTGTAAATCAATGAAAGAAGAACAGGCAAACCTGAACCGAGAACAAAGAGGGTGAAAAGAGGGTTTAATTCGAGAAAGCCGTAAAGATTTGCCGCAACATTGAATTACATACACCAATCGAACTAAAATCAATGTTTAACTGATACAACTATAGTAACGATTCCATTTGATTCCGCCATTGATGTCAAAATATCCTTTTCTCTGAAACCAAACATTAAAGCACGAAATAAACCCTAGATATATTTTTTTCAAAAGAAAAGGAAACAAACTAATTATCAAATTATCCTTAAATTCAAAGGAAATTAGAAATTTGAATAAAAATTTGTTGACGTTTTGAGATCTGGTAATTGAAAATTTATGGAGTTCATGAAAATTCTGCAGTTTGATGATTCAGAGATCACCAATTTGGAAATTTTTTGATTGGAAATTAGAAGGAAGAAAACACCTTTATTTTGGAATAGAGATGAATCTGACGGCGTGCATCGCCGGTGTAATTTATGGTGCTGATGTCATTTCCCGGTGGTGAATTGTTAAAACTTAAAAGTATTCCGCAAATGTGGTAAAGGTACGGACTAGGGCAAAGGTTCATATAATCATAATTTATAATCAATTTCATGTTAGTTCCTGTTTAATTGAGCTTAAAAATAAGCAAATTTTGATTTTAAAAATAAGAACTTTAGTTTATTTGCTTTTAAAGGTTTAAACTTTTGTTTATTTTTTAAAGGCTTGAACTTTACGGTGCATCCACTTTTAAAAATTCCAATGACCTCTAACCGGTTGCATAAGTTTTTCTTCACCAAAATAGCTTTCTTCTTCCTCATCAATGGCTTTTTTGTTTTTCTAAGAGAGTTTTCCTCCACAAATAAGATTTAACTTCCATCTTCAACCCACTTTCCAAATTATCCCTCCCTTCCTACCTCCTTACCATCATCATCCTCATATTTAACATAAAAACAAAAAAATTTGCAATAAATAAAAAAAAAACTTCTTTACTTGAAAATTAAAACCTGAAAATCAAGAAGAATGAAGAAGAGGAGGAGGCAACATTTGGCGTAAAGAAGTATGAACCTTATGATTGAGAAATTGCACACATTAAACTAGAAATGAGAAACTGAATGTTGCTTTACAAGTTCACGAAATCATGATCAATCATAAACCTGATGCAACTGTTTATATCAGTTTAATTAAAGGTTTCGCTGCTTATGGTATGATTGAAGAGGCTCATGAACTGTCTTCTAAGAAGAATTACCCAGAAACTCAAAAAAACATGGCGAAGACAACCCAAAATTAAAATCTGAAATTAATGAAAATCATAACTTTTTGAAATTGGGAATTTCAAAAATCAAAATAATACATGACATTGAATTGAAGGTGGATTGGTCACTATGGCAGTCGGTGATCTTCACGGTAGCAGGTGAAAGCTAGTGAAGAAGAAGAGACCATGGTGAAAGTTTAAAGAAGAAATCGGATGAAGAGACCACGGTGAAGGTTTAAGGAAGAAATAAGATGAAAAATCAGGTTGAAGAAGTAGGTAACCTGATATTTCAAGTTACCAAAACCGAAAAAACCTTTAAAAGCAAAGGCACCTCAAAGTTCGAGCCTTTAAAATATAAACGAAAATTCAAACCTTTAAAAGTAAATGATACAAAGTTCATACCTTTCAAATCAAATTTTCCTAAAAATAATTACTCCCTAGAGTTATTAACTAAAAAACAATTTTAATCAACAATAATCAACTACACTCTGTTTTAGTTAAACTCTAGCTCCGCCACTAGTCTGAGTTGGAGCAAAGATCAATATACCAGAATCAGATCCTAAATTCGATACTCACATAGTCCTCTTCCGTTCTCGATATCTACACTAATAAAAACAAAAAGAATGAGCAGGCTGAAACAGCCTATTTGCAATTTGCATCAGCCTTTTTTAACTGTATAAGATATGATCAGTCAACATATTCAGAGAATAATTCTAACACATGAACAAGCAATACACAAATACAAATTTTAATTTACAATGAATCCATTCAGAAACATACATCCATGATCCATGAATTACTTGCCAGTTGCCATACAAACAGGAACACACCAGAAAGAGAGCAGAAATGAGATCAGAAACCATTGGCATTGAGTTGTTTTGCCTGTATATTTCCTATTCTTGAGGGCACACTTTGTTTTCAAGAACTGACCTATGTAACATAATGTATAACAGAAAACACAAGATACTAGGCCATAAAAGCGCCACCGGACTGAATAAATGCATCAACCCTTCTCTTAATTTCGTCTGGGTTCGCTCCCACTAGTTTATCAACTACAACACTATCTTTCATCAGAAGAAATGTTGGCATAGCTTTCACTTCGAACTTTGAAGCAACTTCCTGAATACAAAGAGACCCACATCTATAAGGAGGAGTATAATTTATAATTATAGTCTATAGAATGATGTGGCTACTGAAATGCAAGGGTTTGTGGATTTGATGAAGAAACAAATGGATAATAAGCACAAAAACAGAGCACAACACCAAAGAACAACACAAAGATTAATGAGGTATCTAAGGATACCCCAAAACAAGTTTCTTATCATTAATGAATCACCATACATCAATGACTAAACTCAATCAAGCCTTAAGAACACTCTCTCAAGGTAAAAGACCTCGCCTTTAAGGGTGATATCTCACAAACACACTAATACAAAGAAGAAGAAAATCTAATGGCGATAACCCTAGTTGTCTCTCTTGTATTAGTCTCTCACTGATTCCTAAGCCTATTTGAGCATATATATAGCCCACAACGTTAGGAGAACCCTAGGATAGTAAGATAAGAACCCTTGATGCCCAAGCAAACGTACCGCAAAACAGAAACGCATACTAGGCCCTAGACTGAACCGCTCGGAGGAGCCACTAGGGCGCTCGAACGAGCGGCTGCTGTTAGCCACCAACTGACCTTGTGATGTTGCTGCCTTGTTCGAGCCCCTTCGGAGCCTTGCCTCGCTCAAGGCACATGTCACATCCTTCTTGAATGCTCTCTTGCTTTGCTCAAGCCATCCCATGCCTTGTCCAAAGCTCTCCAAATCATTATCATTAATCACTTAATCAAGTGATCCAAAGCTTATCCTCTCATACCCCATTGCACACACATTATCTCTCTCAAGTGTGCATACCATTGAGTATGCTACTAGGTGATCAAAGTCATCACCAATATCATGAGATTTGGGACTTGTCACAACAGCTACAAATCAGCAAGCTTTGTCAGCTGTGCAAACACACAGTAATTAAGCAGGGCTTCTATAAAACAATGTACACATTTTCGGAGAATTTAGACTCGGAACTTCCTAGGTCATGACCGAAGTCATTTGATTGATTGACTTGTGCAAACACAAGAATGATGGTCAAGCTGGTTCAACACATAGACATTAGTGTTCAACCAACCTAGCAAATTACATCACCATATCCACATACTACTATGACATAAGCACATTAAGGATAAATATTGTTACCAATTAAATATCAATATTACTCCATTTGTCCCTTTAAGTTTGCACCATACGACTCAAAAAGCTCACACATCTTGAGTCATATTGTGCTTTCTTACAAGGATAGAGGGAGTATAAGGCAATCCGCCAATCCCTATAACATCTATTTTATAAAGGAATTTAGGTTGGAAGCAATGAATTCCAACATCTTCTATTTATAGGCATGGTTCTATTTTCATTATGGAGGTTTTTGAATTTACTTTACCACCACAAATAATTTACATTCCAAGAATTTCCTTCGAAACAAACCTCAGTTTTGTCAATAATCCCTTAAATATCCTTAGAAACAGCCCATATTTGTTTATTGTTACAAAGATCACCAAATTAGATACTCAAAGTCCAATATCCAATAGAAATACACTAGCACAAATTTGGAATGACCATTCCCGTTCTGTCTTCAAGACATTAGTGAACTCTAGCACATAACATATTATGAGGTATGCATTTGATAAATCTAGAAATACCTAATTCCAAGGGAGATTCCGAGCATTTGCAACATGCTTCCCCAGAAATAAGGAGTCTTAAATTTCAAATGATACATAGTATACTCAAGAATATCAACATCGAGGGTGTGGTGGAACAATAGGGGCCTCAAATATAAAAAGCTCACAAGATCATAATAAAATATTTGCCGATTTTTGCTCTGCCCTAGCCTAATTCGCTAATTTCTTGCAACTTCTGAATTGAAACAAGTGAATTCAGGCTATTTTAGCCAAATTATGCTCATTTTCAACAAATTACAACTCATATAGAAAATTAGATAACACAAAACCTATGCCAACATCTGAAAAAAAAAAAAAAAAAAACAAGGTTTTGGTATGCTAAAAAGCAAAGTGAGCAATCATCTCAATGCAAACTGTTAGAGTATATAAGTATATAACATATCATGGGGCTTTAACCATCAGCTTAAGTTGATGGTTAAAGCCCCAGGATATGTTATATACTCTAACACGCCCCCTCACACGAGACCCCATTGGGTAGAAGTGTGGATGAGCATAAGCGCTTAATATTCCACTTTAAATGAGGGGTGGTTGAGATTCGAACCCGTGAACTCTCACGTTGGCTCTGATACCATGTCAAGGAACCAATTTAACCAAAAGCTTAAGCTGATGGTTAAAGTCCCAGGATATGTTATATACTCTAACACAAACAAATCAGAAAAACATGAAAAGTTGAAGGGAAAACTAACAACCTTGACTTCATCAACATCAACAAAGATGAACATAACATCAGAGTAAGTTGAGGCTAATTCTTCAAAGACTGGATTCATTGCAACTGATGGGATGCACCATGTTGCCCCAAAATGAACCACCATCTGCAACACAACACATTCCCATTATTGTGATTCCCCGTAGTCATAGTCATAGTAATAGTCAACATCAAAAACCCGATACCCCGCACAAGTCGGTCCGGGGAGGAGAATATCAAACACATCATACCATGGCCCCCTCCAGGGCAAACGCGCGCACTCAATTTATCCCAAAAACTCAATTTATCCCAAAAGGATAGGATTATGGATGTTGTTGGTAAGCTTTATAAACAAAAATTCATGCTTAACAATCACAAAAACCAAAAGAATTACAAAAAAAATCACAAATTACAATAGTTCCACAATCATTTAGGCATTTAGCAAGATTTAACCTATTGTGGAACTATCAATCAGCTTATTAAATCCTCGGTTTTTCCTTCACTAAATCACATCATTTCGTTTTTGAAGTCTTAAATTTTCGATAAAGAAAACGAAATGTGTAAAAAATAAAAATTAAAATGACCGTAAAAATTTCAAAGAATATGCAACTTACAGGGCAACCCTGATTATGGGCTTTATTAGAGACAAATTCCCATTGATCTTTAGTTTCGACTTTAGAGACCATTGATCTGTTAGCTTCTTCTTGACGATCCATTTCTTTGCACGATTTCACTGATTAGGTATCAAACCATGAAATGGTAGTTTCATATGACTATTTGAAGTTAGATATTTCTGAAAACATGTTTTACATAGTGGATGTGAACGAACAAAATGATCTAAGATAAGCTTACAGACAAGCACGAATCACTTCAAATTGACCCACCTTCTGTATGAAGATTCCCCACCTCATTACTACTTTTTCGGTTCTACTATAATTAATTAATTATTTGATTATGTAATTTAATTTATTATTTTAATTATTTATAAATTTATAAATTGAATTATATATTAAAGATATTTTAAGTTGGTATTTAATGATATTTGAAGTTGTATTTATTGATAATGTAAGTTCGCATCTATTTATTGTAATAAGCTTTAAATAATAAGCTTTGAAGATATTCTAAGTTGGCATTTATAGATGACGTAAGAAGTCATTAATAATATTATAAGTAGACATTAAAAAAATATAAATAGGTATAAAAAATATAGTAAGTAGATATTATTATCTCTAAAAAGGATAATTTTTTAAGAGATCAACCGGAAAGAAAAGATTAAATTAAACTTTGATAAACCAACCAAATCAATTGGGTCTTGGATGAGTAGTATTCATTTTTGATTATCAGCTCGATTGAAAATTTGACAAAGCGAATGACATACTTCTATTTTCTATAGTATGTGAGACAAAAGTCATAAACCAATAACTTATAACAAAAAAATGTATATCTGTACCTATATGATTTTGTAGGACAATTAATTAAAAACTTAATCTCCTTATTTGTGATTAATCAAGAGTTAAATGCTGGTGGAAGGCTGTTTTTGTTATTTTGCCCAGCTATGCAGTAAGATCTCTTTAAGAACACGGTTGTTCCTGTAATATGCAATAAGGGGTTAGCAGGGCTCGAAATATTTTTTCGGGGACCCACTCCGACGCCCAAGTCAGTATCAGTCAGAAAAATTGCCTAATAGATCCTTCCAACAGCACTATGGCTGCAAGGTGGATTACTACTTAGAACTTATTTCGACATGAAATCTTTTGTGATTAATATGTGACAAATATACTTTTGAGAATTATTTATGACAATATTAATTACTCTCTTAGATTTACAATTCTGCAATTATAATGTTTTTATGAAAATTAAATGTAGATCATTGAAGATCAAATATAATAACTCTTTTGAAATAAATTACTTAGAGTTCTTTATATCTCTTCTAATAGTAGAATTCAATTAATTTCCAATTACCTTATTTATGAGCTCCTTGATGTGTATTTATAGTCTTTCATTGTGCATGTTGAACATTCCTATGTTTTTTCATCAATCCCCAAAATTCTCTTGCATGTCACTGTAGTTGTCTTAAACGTGTCAAACTCTTTTTTATTTTGATAATTTTCCTTTATTTTACACGGTGTTCTTTGCTTCCCCTTCTAACATGTGTCCCACCAACTTATAATGACAATTGATAAGTGTCCTTCAACCACACGTGACCCTCCCATGCACTAATATTACTAATTTATATTCAACATTTCTTCAATCCTTCCGGATGAATGCTGCCAGATTACCTTTTAACCATACTAATTCCTCCCAAATTAACATTAAACTAATCCTCCCAAATAATTTTATTATAATTACTTCTGACTAATATTTTACATATACAATATCAATAATAAAAAATTTGATATCAGTCCATCCCCATTCACCGTTAATATTAGAGTGAATTATGATAAAGATGATATCTTAAGAGAGATAAACAAGATACAAGGCTGAAACACAATCAAATCAAATCAAGTAAAATCTAGGCAAGCTGGAAACTTTGCCCTTAATAATCACAATATATTACACAATACAGATCAGAATGAACCCAATTAATGCAACCTATATGGCTGCTTATACAAATCCAATGCCAGGCCAGCCCCATAATGTAATACCCACAGAATTGCGATTGTGAAATTAGATGTTAAAAAAATAATGAAAAGGAAGTGGTGCCTTTAGCCTATGCTTAGACGAGAATCTGACGATGATCTTATAGCCGTTTGACGGCGTGGAACTCCTATCTGACAAGTGTTAACTCGGGCTGCAAACCGTAGGGAGCATAGCGACTCGTTCACTGATGATGGTTCAGGGGAGAGATTGACAAACATCAATGTCTTTGAGTCTCCACTTAGACAAGGCTGATAACACAGGCAAACATATTGTTAATCATATATAATTATAATATAGAGTTTCTTGAGGATGATCATGTGCATCTTCTTACCTGTAGGAGGTATGTAAGCTTTGAATTCCTAAAGGGAACATGATTTTCCTTCTTGGCCAAAGCAAATATAACATCAGCAAGGCAGGACAAGCTTTTATTTATGGCCTGATAATGGGTAAACAAAGTTAATGTTTTCTAAACACCTATTAACAAGTTCATTAGCCCACACTTACAGAAAAAATACCTGAGTTTCTTTCAATTGATCACCAGTTGACCCACTTTTGGAGAGCCTCTCACTTCCGGCAAGATCGATAAGATTCAGAACACCGTGCTTTTCAGTGGTCTGGCAAACACAAATCACATGTGTATCACAAGCCATAGTCTTGAAAGAGTGGGACGATGGAGATATTCAAGTATTAAGAAATGTTACCTCATTTACTGCAGAAATCCGCAGAGTAAACACAAAGTGACTTCTTGATGATTGCTCATTCATTTGTGTCTTGCCCACGGACCTGAGATGGTGCAGTGAGTGAATCAGCAGGCGAAAAAACACAAGGAGATATGAAATGGATTACCAAATAATTCTTAATTTCAAGTCTCTCAGCTCTTGTCCCTCATCCACAACACCGTACATTTTACTTTATTATCCCAAAGTCAATGACTCCCACCTAGGCGAGATTTGGGAGGTCGGATGTAAACAACTTCCTTGTAATAACAAAGAGGGTGTTCCAATTAACCCTTGATAGCCAATATCATCCGAAACTCCATTTGGGAGGTTGTTCCAATGAAACAAGACATGTACCGAATCTAATGAGCTATTTACTACATTTAGATATCATCCGAAAACAAGACATGTAACTAACTAGAAAACATTTAAGTAGAACAAAAAAACCTACTTACCGGCATTGACCAGCTTGATGCAAAAGAGATGCAACCTCTTTTGAGCTGCACACATCGACTATGGTAAGGTCAGAGACGTATGTGTCGCCATTTGCATCGTGTTTAATAGTATACTGTTTCCCTGAAACGCCATTTTCTGTGCGTGCAGCGTCCCAACTTGTTCGATTAGTTACTAGCAGGTCCCTGATACTTTCATTGTAAATTTCCAGAACTGATGCCTGCAAAAATTAACACATAAACTACAACTCCAAGCACAGCTTAACCCTAATCTCTACCAGAGAACAAAAAAATGTCATATCATAAGTGGGTTAAATAACAATCCCTGGCCATTGAAAGCTTCATAGATCTTGGCTGTTGCACTTTGTTCTTTTAATACCTTCTGTACAAGACTTGTTCAAAATTATGCACATTTGCAAAGCAACTCAAGTATAATACCTGCATTTTAAACTTCCAGCCCTGAGCTGAGAGCCTCTGGCTAGTTTCAAATATCTGCTCCAAAGAACGAGGTATAAGCCCTTTCTGGTCAACGGACTGAGGTCTGCCCATCATAGTATAGGTTTTGCCGGAACCTGTTTGACCATAAGCAAATATACAAACCTGCCCATACGACAGAGATTACTCATAAGAATCAGATGTAAAAAAACAAATGTTGACTACACTACAAAAAAGCCAATCAGCTTGAGCATTCATACAAAAAGTATCACAATAGAATGTTATACAATTTCTTCCCAAAGGGTTTCTTAACAATGAAAATGATCAACAATTATAAACGAACCCAGAATATGAAGGTAAATTGCCCATTATAGATTAAGTTGAAAGATTATCATCTATAACTTGATTAAGGAACTCCAAAGGATCTCACAATTTGATTTGAGCAAGGAAACATGTAGAAGCAAGTTATACCTTATATCCATCAAGAGCACTCTGCACTAACTCTGATATTTCAACAAAGACATCATTCTGAGTGGCTTCGTGAGTAAATACTTTATCAAAAGTAAAAGCATATTTTTGTCCTGAAATTGGCAGAAAATAGAGTCATGAGTAGCCCTAAATTACTGCCAAACAATCTAATGTAACTGCATAAGATTTATAAAATTCACTCTTGTTTCATCTTAATTCGAAGAAAGACAATAAGATTTATAAAATTCACTATCAACAATACAGACTCGAAGCATATAATTGTTAGGATATGTTATATACTCTAACAATAATAAATAATATGCCTCACAGCATACCACTTTGTAAAAGGTCTATTCCAGATTCATGTCCTTCAGTTGAGGTAGGGTAAGAGATAACAGGTAATTCGGAGGCACAACCATCTTCCGGTAACAAGGGTCTAACTCTACAGAAGACACGGATATTTCCTTTCAATTCCTGTAATACAAAGCAATATAGAAAGGATTACAAATTTGCTTACCATGTCATGCCTACAACTTCCTAATGTAAACATTTTTTTGAGAACCCAAAGCTAGCATACAAATTTTAAACAGTATCATTCTGAAATATTACTAAGCAATAGTCTACTTAATTACCACAAAATCCCAGTGCTACTACCAACATATAGTTTTTCTTCCAATGCTAGATATTTCCTTAACAATAAGTTAATATCAAATTTTATTGAACATTTGGGCAGATTATGGTAACACCCCCAAGTTTCTTTTTGCCCATGTTAATTGTTGTCTTTCTCTCTTTTCCATCTGATTATTGACCCAGTTTTTTAAAACGCCTTGAATATTGTAAGGGATTAGTATTAACTAAAGCAAACCAATTGAATAACGCTGCTAGAGAATAGTTACCAAAATGGTATTGTGCAGCTTTCTCCTCAACATCTCCTTTTCATTAATTTGATGCTCTGCATCTACCAAACGATCTCTTAATTGATGTATCACTTGCTTTTGTTGTTCATACTCCATTTTCATTTCTGAAGCCGAAAGATCAGTCATCTGCACAGAACTTCTTTAGTATATTGAATAGCATAGAACAAGCTAAAGAGAGCTGTTGATTATAAGAGCGCAGTCAACCTTCAATTTCTCATTTGCGGAAGCAAGCTGATGCTGAAGTCTATGCAACTGCTCCCTTTGTGAAGCACAAGTTTCCTAAACATATCAGATGAAATGTTAAGAAATATTGAACTAAATGAATGATACAAGATAAGGCCCCCAAAAAAACAAGATAAAAAACCTCCAATGTGTTAGACTTCATCATCAAGTTGTCCAACTCTGCAACAGACTTTCCAGTGGTCTCTTTATACTTCTCTATTTCAGAGGTTAAAAGAAGCATTTGTGAATGCATCCTATCCCTTTCATCTCTTACTTGCTGCAACTCCCCTTGTAGACGGTTAATTTCATTACTTAATGTCTCCTTTTCCTTTGTACCCTCTTTCTGAGAAGCCTAGACATGGGAAAAGAAACGAGAACTTAATCAAAAGCAAATTAAGATCCCATTTCAAAGAAACAGTATAAGCAAACAACAGAGGCATATAATCAATTACTCCTATTTTGGAAGAACGAAAAGCTACAAGCAGTAAGCAATCAGATTTGATTAAGAAGGTTACCCTAAAAGATGTTAGTTGGTCTTGCAAAGTGGCATAGTGTCCCCTTAAGGCACCCAAATTCTCAACAATTGTGGATTTCTCCTTTTCAACCCTTTGAAGTGTTGCATTAGCAGTTGCAAGATCTGTTTGCAGCTTGCTATTATATTGTTGTAAGCTTGTATTATACTCTTGCAAGCGCGTGTACATATCATTAACCGATTTCACCTGCATAATTATAATCAAAATAGAAGAAACATCATGAGTATGGTTATAGTGTATAGCTGCAATTCTGCTTTGCAGAAAAACTTAGTTTATCTAATTGCTGCAATACCTTTAGGTCAACATCTGATTTTTCTTGTCGGAGTTTCTCAAGCTCCTGAGTAAGTGAAGTATTCAAAGCTTCTGCAGCAGCTCGAGCTTCCTTTTCTCTAGTGTGACACTCGATTGCTTTCTACACATTCCATAAATGGGAATCAAGCATTAAAACCCTAATCATTATTCATGCTGATATGATACAAATTAATTCATCAATGATCAAACCATACCAATTTATCTGATTCTTCTTTTGCTAATTTCTCCTGCAAAACAACATTGTTTTGCCTCAACTCTCCATTGAGCGAGTTAAGTTCATCCTCCTTGATCTTTTTCTCAGTTTCTAAAACCAGGCCACATTTAAATTATGAACAAAATGTTAATATGTTTACTTGATTATATATTAACACTCATCTATATATAAATTGTCAGAAAAATCATGACTCTAATCCAATTTCTAGGGTTTTATACTGATTACAGCAACTTGATTAATTGTAAATGAACTAATCAAGAATAAACAATTTCACAAAAACTACTTTCTTTTAAATAATTCAATGCTTCAAAGTATAAACTATTTGCTGTAATAAGAATATTACCTATTTCAGAGCATTTCTTCTGTGACGCATCTAACGAATTACGCAACTTTTCCTGTTCCTGATTAAGATTTTGTTCAACTCCTTGAAACCATCTAATACAAAGCCTAAGCCTTTTATTTGACTCCGAAATTTGCTCCAATTTACCCTAGAAATCATAATCAAAACCAAACAATCAAATCATATAACCTCTTCAATTATCAATCACCCACAAAAAAATCAATTTACAAAACCAAACCTTAAGATCAAACTTTTTGCCCTTAATCTTCTCATTCAACAACGCCTCAACTTCTTCTTTAGTAAACTCAGCACTCTCCGAAGTTTCCGCGATTGACGCCGCATCACTCGCACTATCTTGATTGTTCGAATTCACAGTTGAAAGAACTTGTCTTGCTCTACTTGCCGCAGTAGGACCCGTCAATCTCCCTCCTCCACCTCCACCAACTTTCCGACGTTTATCCAATGAAATTTCTTCTCCTCCATCTTTCTTCTGCAAGAAGTAAACATAAAAAAGTGAGGAAAATTTAAAAATTTCGACAGCCCTTTAAGCACAAATGAATAAAGATAGAAGGTGAAAGTACTTTACATTGAGAGGAAAATTGGGAGGTCGATTTTGGTTACGAGAGGACGCCATTGATGTCAAGAAAAGTAAATGCGAAGATGAATTGGTAAAATTTTAGCGATTTCTGAAAGAAATTCAAGGATTTTGAAATTTTTGTCCGATTTAGGGTTTTGCAGGAGCGGGTAATCGGAGAAATGGAAGAGGAGCGTAGAGAGACGTTGAGAAATGAGTTGATTTCAAAATTTGAAATGTGGTATGGCGCTTTTCGAACGGACCCTCTAGATTTGTGAATAACATAACGTTTCAGGGGTAATAAGGAAAACGAGGTTTTGTAGTCGGCAATTTAGAATTAGAAGTACTTTTTAGGCTCCATTCTCCAACGGTCTAATTGTCATTTTATTCCTTTGATTATTTACGCTCATGCTTGAAGTAATAGTACTTTATTTGTTTGGTAAGTGATAGCATTATGGCATGCAACATAAAAAAACAAAGAATAGATAATCAACATATAATAATGCTCTTGTTATTAGGCTAACATATATTATTGTAAAAAATATTTCTTCTAATTTAGCACTAACGTTTTATTTACTCTTTTAACACTATTCATTTTTTACTCTTAATTTGTATTTTATTATACATCTATAAGTTAAAGCATAGTCAAGTGAGATCTTGTTTGATTCGTCTCAATATAAGGATTATTCATATCAGCTTTTCATAATTTTTAATTATGCATAATTAGAGATATTAAGGATTGGATAAGTGCATTAGATAGAGTGCATAAAGCAAATGAGACATTAATAGTGGATTGGAGTGAGTAATATACATTGATACATATAAATATATGATGCTATTTGAGGATAATGTGAAAGGTAAGAAATCAATTAGAGAAAGGATGGGAGAAATAGGAAATAGGCGAATTTCAAGTAATGGGAAGCAAAGTCATTTTTTGTAAAGAATAGATTCTCACCAAAAAGACTACAACGAGAGTACTTTACATGATAATAACAGTTTTAAGAAAACATAAATGATAGTATTTTTAAAAGGTTTTTTCACATGTTAGCATGTGACAACAATTTTAAGCCTTACAATTAGCACAAAGATTACAGTTAGTTAAATAGAGCTATCACATTCGAGTGCACTTAGTGCTACATTGCTAATGAGCAACCATAAATATAATCTAGAGGTTTATTCTTTGTGTTCTGGTTTGTGATTGTTTGAGTGTTAGTTGCCCGTTCGAGCACTTGACAGGGGCAATCAAGCATCATCATGTGATTGCTTTCTTTTTTTAGAAAGCTTTAACACTCATGTATTGCACTGAACCCTACGCTATTTATTCATACTTAGTTATTTCTTAATCTTGAAGTTGATTTACAAAGTTTAATTTCTTTCATATTTATGTGTAAGAACAAGTTGTGCTAAATTATAAAATACATCAATACTTGTTACTTTGTTAGTATTGAAGTTAGGTTCAATTCATTTTTAGTTCACTTAGGAGTTTATTTAGATACTATTTAGGAAAAAAGTATAATTTCTGATTATGTTGTATTTTTTGAAAATAAAAAAAGTGAATAAAAAAGAAATGATAATATCGAAAAATTTTAAAGTTTTAGAACACTTAAAGTGTGGAGACATAGACTTAAGTTGAACTTTTTATATTTTTGTGTTTTGTCTAACATTATTTTTGTACTTTCTAAATTTAAAGTTTATTTTAATATATCAATTAGATTAAGATCCTGACAAACTATCAACAAAATCCTAACAAAAGAAAAATTCGAAAACTCTAGAATATATTTGTTGAGTATTTAATGCAATAATTTAAATTAGAAAAAATTTTAAGAATAATTATACCTATTGGGTATTCTCACATAAACTCCATGGTTAATCAATTTAGGTACCTATTTTATCAAAAAATAACAGAATTGCTCTATTGCGTGTACCACATAGCCTCATATCTTATCAAAACCTTATTACAAAAAGTATTATGTCTCCATAATGGGAACTCTATTCTATAACAATCGTGCTTTTGCCCTCTCGTGTTTATTAGATGACTAGCATTGTCAATTCATAAGACAATGCCGAAAGTTATAGGAAAATTGCATGCAAGAGGTCGAGTTTTAGTTAAAAATAATTTATAAGGTCAGAAATTTAAGTATTGTACTTGATTAGATTTAAATTACATCTTCATCAAATAAATTTTTACATGTTGGTGACCTGAATATCAAGTTACTTGTCGATGTGGCTGCCACTTGTGCTATCAAGTGTATTGCCACATGTACAACAAAAGGGACATTTGTACAATCATGTCAGCAAGCAATCTGATGTTCAAGTCATGACAACAGTTAAAAACTTATTTAATGAAAACTAAGTTTAATTAAAGTTCATCCTAATAAATACAATATTTGAAATTCAACCTTTTAAGACCGAAATTCAACATGTATACATCCAATTTTTTCAAAATTATATTATAAAATACTTATAGAGTTATTAAATTATATTATAAACTATAAAGTATTGATTATAAGTAGGGCCCAATCCCATATGGATTGGCATATTTGCTTGCACGGCAGTACTGCTAATGTCTCTCAAATGAAGCAATCTTCTATATCAATTCAATCCATTTTTGTCTGTTTTGTTCTAAACCACATTATCCTTAACATTTTACATGTTAATTATCTATTTTCTAAGGAATTTCAGTATTTACTCTCAAAATCCTATTTTATATCTCCACAATCAAGTCGTCAATGAAATTCTAGTTACTGTAGATCGAATTAAAATTAAATATACTCATATAATTGCATAGTACTCTTTTATTTGATTTCAGTTAAGGAAAATATGTTAAAAAGTAATCCAAAAAATCTAATTAGTTGTAGAACAATCTAGATAATTTAATAGTACCCAACATAAATTAATTAGACAAGTTATAGAAATATCTAGAAAAGTTCTATTGGATGAAATACATGACAATAGGGATGTATAAATATACCAGCTATGTGACACTTAGTATATGAGGGGAATAAGCCACGAAAAATGGAAAAGGCTATCCCATAATATTAGCTAATTAAAGCTTGTGGGTTTTGAGAGATAAGTGAGACATAAGCTTACATAAAATTATAAGTGAAGTGTGTATCGGTGTGGAACTAGAGTCCTATTAATATTCTTATACAATTAATGATGTAATTAAATATTTATATTCAGTTAATGTAATACAATATTTATTTTGGTTCAACTATAAATTTCTCGTGCGCGCCCCTAAACTTCTATCATGGTATCAGAGCTGGAAAGATTGGGAGACTGAGAATAAAGTACGATGAAGCAGTCAAAAAAGGACTATAGAACCACAATAAGAGTGCGGTAAGTATTTTGATAGTTAAAAAAATACTAAGAGAAAATATTTAAATGGAAAGCTAAAAAAAATAATAAATTCTGTAAGTTAGTGACTAGAGCACTAATAATAACATGAAAATGAGGGAGATTAATGAGATAAGCATTAACATAAGAAAATGACAAAAAAAAATTATAAAAGATATAGAAGAAGAAATTATGGAGATTGTTAATGACATGGGCATTAATAAAAGAATTTGTAGAAATTAAAAAAATGAGAAGATTGAGAAATTAAGATTTATAAAAAGATTATGAAAAGTTGGTGACATGAGCACTAACTAGAGAGAAAGAAATAAGAAAAATTTGAAGATAAACATATTGGAGAAAACGTTTGGTAACAAGAGTACCAACTACTAACAACAACATCAGACAATATAAAAAGACAAGTGTATGTTGGCGACAAGAGCATCATTAGAAGAAAAGACAATTACGAGATTGACAAGCATTGATGACAGAAGCATCAATATTGGCTCAAGATTATTTGTACAAGATTTTTCAAATTAGGAGAGTGTTACTAAAAAGTAATAAAAAAATCTAACTAATTGTAGATACAAATCTAGATGATTTAATCGTACCCAACATAAATTAATTAGAAAAGTTATAGAAATGTCTAGAAAAGTTCTATTGGGTGAGATACATGACAATAAGGATGTATAAATACGCAAGCCATGTGACACTAAGTATATGAAGGGGGATAAGCCACCAAAAAGAGAGAAGGTTATCCCATAGCTAATTAAAGCTTGTGGGTCATGACAGATATATAAGTGAAACATGAGCTCACATAAAAATATAAGTGAGATGTGAGCTCACATAAAATTATCAGTAAAGTGTATATTAGTGTGGAACAAGAGTCCCATTAATATTCTTTGTACAATTTATGATGTAATTAAATATTTGTATTCAGTTAATGTAATATAATATTTATTTGGATCCAACTATAAATTTTATGTGCACCCAAAACTTCTATCAAAATCTCTTACATGCAAAAAGATGGAAATTGATATTTTA